>NW_010407546.1:4963-31029 GCF_000710305.1 Buceros rhinoceros silvestris | reverse complement strand
GCAGGAATATATTTGGCAGGTTTGTTTTAAAGGCTTTGTAATGCAAGATTTGGTCCCTTATGTGCATGGTTTCTGCTGTCCATCCACAACCTACCCTGAATTATAAAGGCCTAAAATGTAGTGTACCAGTACTCATGAACAAAACAAAGTCAAAGAAAACACTTTACTATTCAGATACAATCTGCTGGGTGCCTAGCCCAGTTATCCATAGATTTTGTTCAAAACCTCTGACCCTAAATTTACCGGACATTTAAAAACCAGAGACTGAAGCAGCATCCCAAGGAAAGCCAAAATTTTATGCATAGCACATCTCTAATTCCATTCCAAATCATCTGAATGCTCACAAATGCGAGAGAAGAAGAGTGAAATCTATATGCACATTTTGTTGAACTGATATATTAGCATCCAAATTCGATATATACACACAGAAATATAAAAATTTTGACATAAATATGTCAAATTGCCCCAAATTTCATTTAAATGGAAACTTATTTCCATATTAACAGAAAAACACAAACAGATCTCTGAGCTTATTTATATTTAAAATTAAGAACAACATATTTTTCCTTAGTCTGCTAAAGAGTTAGAGGTGAGCTCTACACTTGACACTGATTTTTTTAAAGAAGGGATGCATTTACTAGTATATTCTCCGTTGATGCCAGTTGCCTTAATCAGCTGGCTAAACTCAGTTCATGCCTGCTGCAAATAAGCAAAGCAAAGCTTACCAGTGAAAATGGCTCAATACTGTACAAATAAAATTAATAAGCATTAGGTTAAACAGCTAAGCAAATAAAATCAAAAGTGAAGAGATATGTGGGTAACCCGGTATTGAATTTTATTTGACCCTGCCTAAAAACGGATTTCTTTGTCATCGAACAGGAAGTTCTTGGAACAAAGTGATTGATCATTATTCTGTTAAAGCTTCTTTAAATGAGTATGTCATTTTCATTACCTTTAAAAATATGCTAATATAAACCCCAAAAGTTTCTAAAATCTCAGTTCAGACTTTTAATCTTTATAAGATATAATGAAATATTTTCATTGTGGACTATGAGAGCAAGCCCCTCTCTCAGCTGTCTGCCCACCTTTCAAGTCTAAACTCTAAAGTAGCTCTGAACTGCTTATGGCTAACATAAGACTCAGGATGACCAAAAAGTAGTGTAAAGATGTTTGTTGCTATGCCAAAGCTGCTGCAGGTTATTATTACAAATAAATTCCAACCATAAACATGCACAACCTGAGTTTTTTTGTTTTCATGGAAAGTTTATGGTCTAGATTTACTCCATCAGAGAAATACCTTTCCATGCTTCTTTACATCAAAGGCTCTCCGAAAACACTCACAGGTCATCCTGGAGGTAGAGACGACTCTTTCATTTTGCACCATATCTGTAAGCAGATAGGATTAATTAGTTACCAGCTTTCTTACTTTTATGTCTGTGTTCTGGGGAGTCCAGCTTCAGTCAATAACCACATTACTCATTTTGTCTGCTGGCTTTAACTGAAGGTCTTACCATCAAGGATCATGTTATAGCTGTGGATTTGATGCAGAGAATCTTCCTGATGAGATCCTGAGCCAGCTGCCATCCTTATCAGGTCTGGAAAAGAAGGACAGAGCATGTGTATTGTTTTAAACTCTACCACTCTGCTGACCCCCCTGTGTGAGTTTCCAGCCCAGCCGCAGGCTGGCCCTCTGCCACCACCAGTTCTGTTTGAACAGGAAACTGCTTTTGACACGGAGAAGATCAATGCATTAAAAAATGTGACGTGAGAAATGGCATGCAGGCAGTATAGTTATTCTGAGGATTATTTTTTTCCTATGTTTTCTAGCCAATTTTTTTCCTTGTTCCCAGCTACAAAGACAAGCTTTAAGAAAATGGAACAAAAGGAATAAGATGACCAGCAAGAGAAATACGTACTCACAGTAGTAAAATTTGCTCCTACAACATTTCCGTAGAACTTTTGGGTTTGAAAGTTTGAATAAATTTATTTTCCTATACATATTTATGGATCTTAGAGGCAATGAATAGTATATAACTACAGAATTTTGGCCCGATTTTGATTATATTCAGGAATTTTAGGTCTGATAGGAAAAGACTGATTGATGCTAACAACAAAGAGGAAATCGCCTAATATACATAAAAAAGTCTTGTCCAGAAATCTGTAAGGGGAATCTTATGTATTTGGTAAACCATATGTGAGAATACTAAAAATGTATATTTCATGCTGTTACATGAAATATACATGTTGTATTTATTCATAGCAGACTGGCTGAACAGACTGTTCCTGACATGTGAGATAAGAGCCTATAATCAGCTGACCTCCTTTCATCTAGAACTAAGAGATTTCTTTTATGAATTATCCTATATTACTTTTAGAAATTGTTTCACATATTAAGAAAGAGAAGACTATAAATAAAGGATGCGGAAACTTTCTGCAAACTCTCAGTCCACCTTAAATTCCAGACCCTATTGACAGAAACATTGATTTTCAAATTTAAGTTAGACTAAAATGCTTGACGTTTTGGCTGGTTTCTTTGGGTTGTTTTGTTTTGTTTTGTTTTTTAAATATGAACTGAGTTTTGCCTTACTTTGAAAAATTAGGCCCTGCTTTTTGTCAAAACTGACTGTTCATTCAAGAAGCCAATCTCAACAGACAAAAGAGCTTGCCTTGTGTTTCAGAATCCAATAAAACACAAAACCAGAAAAGACTAACCTGGCTTCAGATTTCACTGCAGGCTTTTCATAAAGCTCTCCCAGAAATCTGTCTGTTTGAAAGCCAGCCTGTATTGTATGTTCTGTTGTATTGCCTGGGATTGCATCTGAGTTTGGCCTTCATGCCATCGGCTACTATTAGTCTAATTGTTGCATGAAGATCATCCTAAGAATACTGGTATCTCCAATAAATATGCTCCAAAAGTCTCCATATATAATTACATAAAATTAAAAGATACTCTGAGAAGTGTGCAAAAGTAGTTGTTGAGTTTAAGTTCAGTTTCTCCAGTTCAAAATTGCCAGTGGCTATGCTGACCATTGGTACTCGGTGCACATCATACTGGTATTCTAGTGTCTTATGCTTGCCACCAGTTTCTGGTGTATAAAAACACATGAATTTTAGAGTTCGGACATCTGGAGTCTCAGACCTCAGTATTACAGAATTGCTTATAGTGAGCCCACAATGACAGATTTATAAAAGAATGGTGATTTAAAGTAGTGCCTATTCCCCTGAAGTAGTGTATATTTTGGAGGCGTTAAAGTGTACAGAATTTCTAAACATCCAAACCTCGTCATCAGCTTGGCAAGCAGGCAGCACAGATGTGGCAGAAAGGATATTAAGGGATAATTTTGTAACGTGAATCTGTTTGTGATCAGCATATAAATAAAATTTAGGTCCACACTGACAGATCAGATTATTGAAGAGAAGCAGGTACATATTAAGAATCAGGGCCTTGAGAAGAGAAACCTGTGTGACACCTGCAGAGAAGATTTCATGGAGCTGATCAAGCCACAGGAGGTAGGCTAATCTCATTTGGATAGAATGAAGCAGAACCAAGAAATAACACAACACTTCAAAACACCTCTTACAAAACATTAGAGGACAATAGTGTCTACTTCCGTCAAAGACAGCTGTTAGAGGTAGGAGGCTAACTAGAGAAGATTTTGCTCGAATTCACAAGGAATTATTGATGACTGTAATGATGAAAGTTTGGTACTGTATTGTAGTCTGAAAACAAACTAGTCTTAGAAGAGCAAGAGCTCATCAGAGGGCATATGGAATTATTGGTCCAAGAGAATTAGCAAAAAAACCCCCCAATCAATCAAATAAATCCAATTATAAGAGAAATGAAAGTTAAAATTAATTTCAGGGCCCTATATCAATTTTTACCAGCATGAAAGAGAATAGGCTTTTGTAAAGCAAAATTAGGATATTAATAGAACACATAGAATCATAGAATCATTTGAGTTGGAAAGGAACTTTAAGATTATTGAGTCCAAATGTTAATCCAGCACTGTCAAGTCCACCACTAAACCATGTCCCTGAGTGCCACATCTACACGTCTTCGAAATACCTCAATGGATGGTGAATCAACCGCCTCCCTGGGCAGCCTCTTCCAGTGCTTGACAACCCTTTCTGTAAAGAAATTTTTCATCATATCCAACCTAAACCTCCCCTGGCACAACTTGAGGCCATTTCCTGTTGTCCTGTCACTTGTCACTTGGAAGAAGAAGCCAACCCCCACCTCACTACCCCCACTACTACTTCCTTTCAGGTAGTTGCAGAGAGTGAAAAGCTCTCCCCTCAGCCTTCTTTTCTCCAGGCTAAACAACCACAGTTCCCTCAGCTGCTCCTCACAGGACTTGTGCTCCAGACCCTTCACCATCTTTGTTGC
Organism: Buceros rhinoceros silvestris; assembly: GCF_000710305.1. NCBI lineage: Eukaryota > Metazoa > Chordata > Aves > Bucerotiformes > Bucerotidae > Buceros > Buceros rhinoceros. The sequence continues at coordinate 26,642 of NW_010407546.1, read as the reverse complement.
CCTTCTCTGGACACTCTGCAGCACCTCAATGTCCTTCTTGGAGTGAGGGGCCCAAAACTGGACACAGTATTCGAGGTGAGGGCTCACCAGTGCCAAGGACAGGGTGATAATCACTTCCTTAGTGCTGCTGGCTACACTGGTTATGACATAAAGCATGGGTCTAATCATATCAAATTGATAATTGTGTGTGAGGAGACCTGACATAGTGAATATTTCTTTTTTTTTTAAAATGCTGTTTAATTTTGCTATTAGCTTAAGTTTGAGTACAAGAAACAGGAAAAGCAGAAATGTGAAGAGTGATGAGGGCATGATCAGCTGCTATTTGGAACAGAAAAAGGACCAAATCCTATCCAGAAAAATAGGAATATCACTGAACATGTTACTTTGTTACTAAAATAATCCCAGAGGTTTGTCACAGATGCCAGAAATCACTCCCAGGATACCTTCAAGTTTTTACAACAGTAGCAGAGAAATCAATCAATCCATATAAGTGTATGCCCAGAAGTGAAAGCATTTTCCCATGCTGTAATTAATATAATGACTGATAATATCCAGTGGTAACACATTGATCATAGATAATGAAGGACTGATTATTGAGCCCTGGGGATGCCTCAAGTTTGACTCCACGTGGATGATTAAAAGTTGTATGCAGGATGTTAGCTTTGTTAGAAGAATTCAAGTGTAATGCAAGTAATTCCCAGACATGTTTCAGGAATAGGAAAAAAGATTTCATGGTTTGTAATATCAAATGTTGCAGTAAACTCACAATGAAAACAAAGGAAAATCCTTGCCGCAATTTGCCAGCAGACCATTTTTCATTCTGTAGCTTCTAGCAGGGACTTCAAAACAAACTTGAAATGTTCTTCACCAGCTTTGTTCCAATTAAGCAAAACCCAAGCAGCAACCCCATGCATAAGAACTTTAATAAAAATCAGGGAATTTGAAACTGATTCATTTTACCAAAAAAAAAAACCCTCAACCTATTTCCTAGCCCTATGAATTAAAGAGTAGTTGATATTTTGGGGGAGTTAAATTTTTTTTTCGTTTCTGAACACAGCTAATAGCTGCAGTCTTAATGTACAGTTTCAACTACAGCCTCTGTGATAGCGAGAGAAGGAAAATATATGTGTATTAGTTAATGAGTATTGTCTATAAATATAAAAATAAAAATAAGAAAAAAGAAAAGCATTTCCAGGCAGGCTCTTTCAATTGATTCGTATTAATAAGTACCCCTGCTTTGTTTGTTCTTGGTAGAATGTTTTTAAATGCATATTTTTCTTAGCCTTCTTTTGTCTTCTATTTAAAGAATTTAGTCACTGAAAACTAACTAAAATACTGGACCTATCACACAGGCTTTAATCTATGCCCATAATGAATTTTGATACTGGAGTCAGTGCAAGCTGCTGTGACAATTTAGAGCACATTTGTTCCAGATGAATAAAGGAAATGAGGTATGGTCAGTCTCCCTCAGTGCGTCATTGATCTGCAGAGAAGGGGGAGAAGCAGGTGCCTCAGAATGATTCATAACAGGCAATGCAGTGGACAGAAAGACAACTACATCAGTAAATATTAAAGAAGGGTACCTGAAATATTTTCCTCTTTAGTGTTGGGTACGTAATTAGAAATAGGCATGGCAAGTTAGACATCCCAGTGAAGCTGTAATTCCATACCTTCCAGCTGCAGATGACATCTGCATGTTTATGGACAATTGGCTTGTTGCTTTCATGGAGGAGGACCAGTGAGGTAACCATCTATGATATGGTGGGCTAGTGATTTGTATGATGACCTTCTACATGACGAATTAGTGTATGATGGCCTTCAAGAGCATTTGCTTTTGAAGCTATAATTCCACCCTAATTTTCCTCCTGAATGCCCTGAGCTCTATACCACCTCTTCCGTCTCAGAGAAGAAAGTTTCAACCTCAGTGGTATTCACTGTTGTTGAAGTTAACCATTCTGAGGAAAGAAATAAAATTTATTTGGGGTAAAGAGATCAAATTAAAGAAAGATTGTCCCTGTAGCCAAATTGATTTCCAAGAGAACAGGAGGAGGGGAACATTTTGGATTTTTGGATTCTGGGCATGTTTGCATCGTGTTTGCGTGCTGGGTATCTTCTGCATCAGCAGTTTTGTGATAGCTCTGAAAGCAGGCTACTGCCCAGGATTGTTGCACATTGAAAGAAAGTGCTTCTACAGACAATTGTCATCTGCTTTACTTACTAGTTCCATAATTCCTGTGTTATGTCTGTTGCTCTTTTCAGCATGAAACATGCATAATACTTAATGTCTGGGGCCTTGCTTGCATCTTGGTGCTCTAAGTCTCACCATGGCAAATAAAATACAGGCAACTTGGCCCCTGCACACAGCACAAACCTGAAAAGTTTGTCTTCCCCTCATAATACATATATATGTTTCAAAACATTATTTTTTTGTGCTAATGCCAGTACAAGTTCTCAAGGGCACAGCAGGAGACCACTTACGCACCGAAACTTTATGACTCTGTCTGTTTTCCCTCCTGTGCTATGCACAGCAGCAGATGTGCCAGGACCACAACATACATGCACTATGCCATCACAATAGTCTTGGATCAACCAGGATCTACCCCAGCCAAAAAGCTTTAGCCACAGAAAACTGCGGGTGCTAAGCACTCTTCCAGCACTCTCAGGGGGCTAAAACAGAAATGTCTAGTATCTACAAGGGCTGCTCCAGAAGTAATGCCTCCTATTTTGTTATGTTGGACCACGACGTCAGAGGCAGATGTTGGTGGTCTGGCAGTAGAGGTTGAACCTTCCCACCAATACTCCGTTAAATTGTGTTGCCGTGGACAGACGGCAGCAGAGGGGCAGTGTGACAACATGGCCTCTGACATGGCAGTGCCTGTGACGCGAAGGGGTGTCACTGAATTCCTGCATGTGGAAAAAATTGCACCCATTGACATTCATTGACGCTGCTGAACATTTACAGAGACCAAGCAGTGGGTGTCAGCACAGTGAGGGGGTGGGTGGCGCGTTCCAGCAGTGGTGACAGTGATGGTGGGTCCCCTCCCCTGGTGCAGGGCTTTTTTGAGTGCGGCCCACAGGCTCTTGTTCATCGCTGGTGAAAATGCACAGGCAGTGGTGGGGACTGTGTCGAAAATCAGCGTTTTGTGGCTGAGAATCTGCTCTATCAAATAGTGTTATTGTGGTCTTTGTGTCTGTTGTAGATTCCATGGAAATAAGTAGGAGGCGTTGCTTTTGGAGTGACCTATGTACATTGCATCCCACCATGTCTAGCAGAGAGAAAAGGGAGATTTTCTGATGCTCATCTCACCTGCATGAGGAAAAGTAGTTCTTTTCTACTAATGCTAAAGCTATCAGTGGGATTGCTTGGAGTCAGGATCATGATGGACCCCTGTGTTATGGACCTGTTTTAAACCAGCAGTCAGATCAGAAGTATAAAACATGGGTGATAGGGAAGATGCTTCTTAGATGAAGAAAAAGAAATCTTACTGGTACAAATACAAATTTTTAAATTACTCTTGGGTCACTTTACAGAGTAAGATGCTTTGGGAAATGATCATTCTGCTGCTAGCACACAAATCTGTAAAGCCATTTCATCAGCCGAGGGTGATGGCATCCTGTCCTGCTGCCTGGCCAAGATTTCAAAGAAAGTATGAGAAAGTCAAACAGAACTTGAATGTTATGTGTGAGATAGAAGCTGTAATTAATGTAATTAGTTAATGGACATTTGTAAGCTATACTTGAAAGACATCTCAAGGTCCTTCTCTGTTCAGTGTATTGTACTAATTTGCAGTACATTCACTCACTATACTATACAGTTTTTCCTACAGCTGGTAATAAGGTCTATAGCCTCTTCAGAAAGGTGCTGAAACTTTTCATTGCCCTCAATGGATTGAGACAAAAGTAAGAAAGAACCTTCATTCAGAGGCCCTATCATTAGACTTGTTCCCGTATAGACATAGACTTGTATCCATATGTGCTTGAATTATGGTACAGCACCTTGATGTCAGGGAGCAGCAGGAGTGGGCAGCTCCACAAGGGAAGGTGAGCTGGGAGCTGAGGTTGAAAGCAAGACCTCAGATGAAAGGTGTAGTCCCACAGTATGTGAACAAGAGCAGAACACGTCCAGGATCATTCACAGCCCACTGATCACCAGACAGCCTGCAGTGATGTGGCAAGTTTGAGCTCAGGCTGGGAATTCAAGCCGGCAAGAAAAGGTCAGGACTGTCATAGTGCAAGGCCAAGAACAGTGTAACTACAGCGTAGCTCGGACATGGACCAAGGCAGGGGCCTGAGCTGAAATGCTACCCCTGAGCCAGCAGGTGAAGCACATGAGCATTGGGGGTACCAACTTTTCACATCTTTTTTCTTAAGACATAGGTGTTTTCACAGCAGGCAGATAAAAAGTTACACAGTTCTGGCAGATGAGAAGTGACCCTGAGCACAGGAAGCCAAGCCTCTGGGAAGGAGTGGAAAAAGAGGCCGTAGAGGAGGATTTTGAAGAAAGAGATGGTTGCAGACTCAGCAGGATAATCAGAGCCTGTTGGTGAAAGTAGTACCTTGACACTTGATAAGAAAATACTTTTTTAAAGGGTGTCCTTTCTAATTACCAGACACTTTGGCTTTGTTTTTTTTTAATTGTTTGTACAAAATATGTTACAGTATTAGTACTTTCTTTGGTTCACAGAGTTTCTCTTTAACTCAACAGGAGTTGTATGCACAGATCAATGATAGTAAAAAAAAATGTTTTGTGCAGAATTGTGAAATATACAATAAAGGGCCTTATTCACCTCCTGGCAGGTGATAGGGCTTGTCAACTCTAAATAACTTCACAGATAACGTTGTGTCTCACAGGAGTCCATTGTGTAAGAAACTCAGGGGTTGGATCACTGACCCACTTCATGATTCAGTTTAACAGTTCACGTTTAACTCTTTGGGGGAAAGAACTTTGATAATGTTGCTTGAATTATTTGTTAGCTCTTTTTAAAAATTATCATTGGATTCCAACATAATGAATACAATGCTTAACAGGAGAACGTTTCCACCAAAAATTATTTTTCTGGAATATTATTGTGTCCCTGTATGGAACAATAAAACACTGAAAAAATAATCAAAATATTTCTTATCATCATTGATTTGATTATGATATGCTTTATAGCTTGGATTTCTCAGTGTGTCAACTAATTAGCTTCACAAATTGCTAAGAAGATTCCACTGCTTCCAATTGACTGTTATGAACATATAAAATAGTTTCTGCATCATCTAAAAATGAAATATGACCTTTTAAATGTTTTAATTTTTCTTCCCTCTTTTGTGAGTCATCATACTCTGGTTTGTGTTCTGTATTATGTTTATGTTGAAGCACTATTCAGGCACTTAAGATAAACCAAATGCTGAAAAACATGTTTAATTTGATTTTAAAGCATGTATTCAGATTACAGTAAGTGTTTCATGTAAGCATAGAGATTAAATCTCTTCACTGTTACATGGGGAGCCTATCCAACCCAGAGATTAGGCAATTTCACTTTTTCTGTCTTAAGCCTAAATGCCACAGTAATTTCGATTTCTAAATTAGGCAGTTTGAATACATCCCTGAGTGAATTACACAAAGCCAGGGTAAGCCACTCCTTCTTTTTCTCCCTAGCACACACACAGAGAAACACATATGACCTCAGACACACACACACACTGCAGACCTGCTCCAAAGCCATCACAGCCAGCTGAAACTCAGCTGATTTTGGATTTTATTCTTGCATTTGTGTAACAGTTCTGCTCAGTTCTGAAATCTAATAGGTCACATCGCTACAAATTCTGAAACCAGCATACCACAATTAAGAAAAAAAAAGTCATACAGCTCCTTAAGCCACAATGATAAACTGCCAAGCATTTACCTTGACCAGTTCCCCATTTTGTGCTCAAATGTGCAAGATGCAGCACAGGCCTATTTCAGTTATTGGTAGTGGAAGGCACTTCAGCATTTTCAGGAGTGTTCAGGAAATAGATCTCCCTTTAGAAGAAATCATTGGCTTGTTGCACGTAGTGAAGGAGGTCACTCAAGACATCACTTACCATGGCCTCTTGGCTATTCTCTGCAGAATTCTGTAGTCTGCTCTTAAAAACTTGAGATGACAGAGATTCCGTGGCTCTCCAAGGCAGAATGGTCAAAGCTTTACTGTCCCTATAGTTGGGAAGTTTTCCCTAATAGTCTCTGCTTCAGTCTAAGTTCAGTAATTTTTTTTTTCCTGTCTCTGCTGGAAAAAAACTAGGACTGTATTTTCTCTTCCTGGCAACCTCTTATGTATGAGGAAACCATTTTCATGTTTCCTCTTGGGTTTTCTTTACCTTCAATTAAATATGTCAGTTCTTAACAGCCTTTGTCCCCAGTCATGTTTTCTGGACCTTTCACCTATTCATTACTTTCCTCTGTACTCTCTCCAGTTGTTTTGATTTTTCATCAGACATGGTGTGTTAAATTGGACATTGCCCTGATATCTGTTTTCAGTACAGTGGAAGAATTAAATCACCAAAATACTCTCTAGACACAGATATATCTCTTTTTTAATTTGGCTTGCATACAAAGGGGTCATATTTAATATTTCACATTTCTTAGGACACTAAGTGGAATAAAAGATACTAAGTCTAAACGTCAGATCACAGTGTTGGTCAACAATGTATAACCAAATGCCAGGTATGTAGCTAAATCTGCTTTGGCATCATAAGATGCCAGTAACCCAGTTGAGACTGCCCTTGGTTGTCCTTCAAGAGTTAATTTCTTTTCCAACCATCCTATCTGTTGGATGTTTGATTCTGGTACATCTGTCAGTCAGATGAGTTTGAAATCTGTGTAGTTTGCTATTTTTTATATTAGTCTTGAGTTAAAATACCAACTACCTTGTGACACAGAAAAGAAGGTGGGAAGGAATAGATCTTTTCTTAGCATTAAATATTTTAAATATGTTAGAGAAAGTGAGTGCAAAAATGATCTTGCTTTAATATGTTGCAGGGTTGACTCATAAGCTGACAAAGGTGGTTGAGAAATATGATCAAACAATGTTTTAGTGGCCTGTTAGTCTAATGAGATTCCAAAGAGCAGCTGCAGAGATGAAAGATTAGTTGGAAAGAGGAGGAATTGTGATCATTATTGAATACAAAATGAAATATTGTATGAAATATTGTATATGCTGTAACTTCATAGCTAGAGTCATAAAAATATACACATTCTGTTTGCATGAGCTTTTCGTATAATTCCCTTGGGAGGTGGGGAGGAATTTGCTTTTCCTAAGGAAAGCTTTGGTAATTTGATATACTGTCTCTTCTTTTATGTAACAACCTCCTTTCATTTTCCCAAAAGAAAAAAGGAACAGTTAAAACAATGATTCTTGTCCTCCAGCATATAAAGCATGCTGCATGTTCACGAATGGACCCAAAACTGGTAAAAGGAAAAACGTAGGAGTCACAAGATAGCTGGAGGCCTCTTCCCTTCATTAATATGATGACTTACTTGTCATGGAAAGCAGTGCTTACAGTACATGCGTTTACAAGAGTGTTTGATATGTTGCCTTGTAGACACAGAGGCAGCATATCCAGAAACACCTTCTCAAAATTTTAATGTGACCTTTGTAGTTTCTGGCAGCAATTTCACAAGAATTCTGTAAACACAAGTAGAGGTAAAGAAGCAGACTTTTGTGCTGTCTATAGTAAATACCAAGATAAGTATTTATATATATTCTATGATGCTCTCCACAGGAGTAGCAGCCTACAACCAGGTTGCTATTATCATTTGCGTTTCAGCCGTCAAAACGATCGTTTTATGCACATGGTAGTATCAGAACCAGATCCTTCAACCGGGACTGACATATGCAAAGATGGGGCGATCCACATACATAACATTGTACATGCAACTGTGCGAGTGCTGAGAATTCCATTTGTGTGAACAGTGATGTGTCTTGTATGTCAGGATTTCCTTTGTCAGTTGAGGGACAAAAATACTATGTAAATAATTTATTTTCAAGAGGAAAACACAAGATTTAATGGCCAGCAAAAAAAAGCACCAATGAAGTCTGATGTTGTAGCTGGTTGTGAATCTCTTTGTTTATCTCTAAAGTAATTTTTACAAACTTGATTAAATACTTACATAAATTTATGTTTAAATCAGAAATCAATTGTTTTGAGGAAAATGTTGTACTTATGAGCACACCTATTTTCCATAATTTGAGTTAAATTCCTATTCACACAGTTTTGTTAATTTTTTATAATTAACTTTACAAAATCATCTTTAATATTTGTCTTTCTTCTGGAAGGAATCTACCAAAAATAAATTGGCTCAAGAAAAAAAAAGGCATATATATTTATAAGTCATTCTAGAAATTTATTTTACCTTGTAGAGCAGAAACTGTTTGTGGCATATTTTTCTGTGTGTGTAAACACTTTTTTTTCCCCCAGCAGACCTGAATGGTTTTCAAAATTATTTTAAGGGGAAAAAAATTAGATATGCTAAGATGTTGCAATCACTACTGAAAGTGCTGAAATCAGTAATTGCATATATCTTCAATATATCTTTTTGCAACAACAAATGGTATTAACTCTCTTTATCATAAAACTGCACATATTTATTCTTCATGATCAAGACAATTTTCCCTCATGTTCTAATCCCATTTCTCAGTTTTTCCATCCTACTTTGCGTATACTACAGATGCTGTAGGTTTGACCAAAACATATAATTAACATCACACACGTGGTGCTTGATTCGCCCTTCATTTGTGGAGCAGAAGCATCGATGCATCCTTGTTAAAAAAGGGTAAAGTATTTGAAAGCCTGTTAATTTGTAGGAGGAGGTACATAAACATGCTGAACACAGAAAATCACAAAGATGTTTTGGGAAAGTTTACAGAACCTTTAATTAAAGTGCCATCTGCCTTGTACAGACATAAAAGAATTTGTTGGACAGAATATACACAGAGGCATTCTGCAACAAGCTTCCCTTTTTCTTGACACTCGGCTCAAATACTGCAGTGGGTTTTTTTCTCCTTGCTGCTCCAGTATCCTGGCCATGGTCTTCCTTGCGCTGCATCACCACCCTTGCATCCCCAGCAATGCTCCCTTTCATGCCACACTATTCTCTTTTACACCGTGGGTGCCACAAGGGCAGCTGCATCAGTAATATTTTCTCTCAGGTGTAAGTGTTCATTTTTCTAGTAGCTACTTCTGTGAAATTCTGTCCAGTTGAACAGTCTCACTTGGTCACTGAAATGTTTCCTGAGTTTCACATGGTTTCACTCATGGAAGAACTACAGTATCCAGGTAGAAAGTGCTGCTGCCTGATCTCTCTTGCAATCTGCTGACGTCTGCCAGGACTTGTACTGGTATTTCTCCCAAAAAGCGTACCTTTCCCAAGGACATTGAACAGTAATGACTGACAGATAAGTGGGACAACGGTAGCAGGAACTCTGCTTAACAAAGACATATTTTTTGCAACTACTAGCAAATATTTAATTGCCTATTGATGTTGTGAACAAGTAAATAAAGGGGAGTCTTTTCCTGGGTGCTCATGACCTTGTATATGTACTTCTGAACTTCAAGTGACTTATCTCAGGAACTGTAGTAGTTGAGAAACCTCAACCCAGATAGTCTAGATCATGGAAATTACAAGATGTATTACCATTCGTTTTTCTTTGAGAAATTGGAGTGTATTGGCTGATAACAGAAAGGAATTAGATTGCATGGGCAGAGAGACATTTAAAATATATTTTGATAGAGAAGTATGTTTCTATGATTGTGATTATTATTTGCATTGATTTCGAATTCTGCTAATTGTTGCAAACATATTTTAATTTAACATAAATATGTTTACAGTTTTCATATGTTATAGTATGAGTTTATTCATGAATAATAAAGTATCAATAATTTTAATTATAACTAGTTAAAATAAATAGTATCAGTTTATTAATTAATAGTTATCAATACAAATTATACTGATACTGCAGCCATAAATCATTTCAATGAGTAATTAATTCAGGAAGAAAGATTGCCTAAGTAACAATGTAATATGCATATTCTTAATAGTTTTTAAAGTTTGTTATAGTTTAATTGACAGAAGGATCTGCTCTGATTAGCTAGTACAGCAGCACAGAATTTCACCATCTGGAATATGTGACTAGTTATCTTGACTTACTCTAAAGGCCTGTTTTGAAGCTTAATTCATTGGTATTTTGTGATTCTGAGATGGAAATGGCTGTGATTTCACAAGAAAGCTGAGTATGTGACTGCCTTTGAGCATACGTGTAAATCTGCTGAAATCATTGGCACATGAAGTTGTAGACATATTGAAATATGCTGATCCATGGTCTTAGGGAGGCGTGGATTATGGCTTTTCTGAATTCAATTTCCTAAACTAAAAATATTATTTTAAAAATAATTTTGTCACAGGAAGTTATTCCAGAGTTAAAATTGCCAAAGTTAAAAGCAAACCAAACTTTGAGGGGAATTATTCAGCAGAAGTGTAATTAATTCTGTTTAAAATCTAGTAATATTGATTTTTATGTATATTTAAATGAGTTCAAAATTGAAAATATGTGAAATTTAGAACTATGGAACAATAAAATATTTGCAGTTTTAAAGTAAGTGAACTAACATTTTTCTAAAGCAGACATTTTTTTAACATCTCATCAGGAACTAAAGTATTAATAGTAGTGTTGTTTTAACTCTTTCATAGTGACCTGTAAGAAATTCCAGTTTGCATTGTACTACATACTGGTATTAATTAGCATATAACTGAACATGAAGGATAGCTTAATTCAACTAATGCTGCAATCATTGTAATTAATTTTAGTGTGAGATGACCTGAAAGATAAAGACACTAGGCAATAAAACACAACCATAAGAAAAGTTGCAGCCGAGGCCATTGTTTCTCTGTTTCTGACCTTGAGTGTTTCATTCCTCCGTTTTTCCACAAGTACTAAATTCTTTGCATGAATTTATATCATATAACCTTTAGAATAAGTGTTAGGCTCTTTAAAGCATTTACTAGTACTATTTTCATACACATCCACCTTTAAAACTAGATACCTTGCTCTTTGAAAGCGTAAGGCAAAAAAGAGCAATAAAGACTTTCTACAGTAAGCTAAAAAAGGTTTTCTGTTCCTATAAAATAATTCCTCCAAATGTTTTCTAGAAATGTCATGACTTCAAAGTTTGATAGCTGACAGCCCTGAAGGCTTAGAAGGTCTGTGTGTCCAATTGGAAAGTCGAGAATTTTTCCTTTTACGAGTTATTGCGTCTAACCCTGCAGGACTGATAGGTATTGGACTTAAAAAGCAGTGACATTTTTAAATACAGAATAGGTATTACTGGTCTGGGATAAAAACTTGACCATTCTAAGGGTCAGGAGGTATAATTTTATATAGAAAAAGGCAATGTTGTGAAGAAAAGAAGCAAATATTTTTGTAAGTGCTAAACATTTAAGATCATGCACAAAATAAAAAGTATGAAGCTATTGTTAGGGTAAATCTAAAATAAGAACCTATGAAGTGTATCAAAATCAGACAAGATGAAAAACCAAGTATCACCCTTGCAACACCTATTACCTATGACTACTATATATATATATATATGTACACATTCGTATTCTATCTATCTTGATAGAATACTATGAAATATATTCTATCAAGAGTACTTAAGTAAAATCCTGATTCTACACTATAAAATTTAAAAAATAAGAATACTCATATGAGTTTAAACATTTATGCAAAGCAATAAAGATTTAATTCTGTTTGATGTCCACTTCTGTGATGCCAAGAAATTCAATTTCTAAATTTAGTATGTCATAGTACCTCAAAATTATATGAGGCTCAGCTAAGATACTGCTGAATCGGCACTATGTTTTGAATTTAATATGCATATAGATTCATAGAATCATAGAATCGTTTTGGTTGGAAGAGACCTTTGAGATCATCAAGTCCAACTATTAATCTAGCACTGCCAAGCCCACCACTAAACTCTGTCCCTGAGTGCCACATATACACATCTTTTAAATACCTCCAGGGATGGTGACTGCGCCATTTCCCTGTGCAGCCTCTTCCAGTACTTTAAAACCCTTTTGCTGAAGGAATTTTTCATAATGTCCAATCTAAACCTCTCCTAGTACAACTTGAGGCCATTTGCTCTTGTCCTGTCCCTTGTTACTTGGGAGAAGAGACTGACCCCACCTCAGTGCAACCTCTTTTCAGGATCTTGTAGAGAACAATAAGATGTCACCTCAGCCTCCTTTTCTTTTCTCCAGGCCAAATAACCACAGTTCCCTCATAAGACTTGTTCTCTAAAATCACTCACCAGGTTTGTTGAGCTTCTCTGGACATGATCAATGTCCTCCTTGTAGTGAGGGGTCCAATACTGAACATGTTATTCAAGGTGCTGCATCACCAGCGCTGAGTACAGGGTGACGATCCCTTCCCTACTCCTGCTGGCCCCACTATTGCTGATACAAGCCAGGCTGCTGTTGGCCTTCTTGGCCACCTGGGCACACTGCTGGCTCATATTCAGCCAGCTGTTGGCCAACACCCTCAGGTCCTTTTCCACCAGGCAGTTTTCCAATCACTCTTCCCCAAGCCTATAGCATTGCAGGGGGTTGTTGTGACCCACGTGTAGGATCCAGGTCTTAGTATTGTTGAACCTCATACCATTGCCTTGGCCCATTGATCCAGACTGTCTAGATCCTGCTGTAGAGCCTCCCTACTCTCAAGCTGATCAATGCTCCCGCCCAACTTGGTGTTGTCTGCGAACTTACTGACAGTGCGTTGCAGGGGGTTGTTGTGACCCACGTGTAGGATCCAGGTCTTAGTATTGTTGAACCTCATACCATTGCCTTGGCCCATTGATCCAGACTGTCTAGATCCTGCTGTAGAGCCTCCCTACTCTCAAGCTGATCAATGCTCCCGCCCAACTTGGTGTTGTCTGCGAACTTACTGACAGTGCGCTCAATCCCCTCATCCAGATTTTTGATAAAGATATTAAACAGAACAGGCCCAAATACTGAGCCCTGGGGAACACCACTTGCAACTGACCACCACCTAGATTGAACTCCATTCACAACTCTTTGGGCCCAGCCAACTCTATCTCATGATCACTATGCCCAAGATGGTCTATAAACATCACATCACCAACAAGTCCTTCACTGTTCACAAACAGGTCCAGCAGGGAGCCTTCTGTAGTTTGCCCCCTCACCAGCGGTGCCAGGAATTTGTCTTCTACACACTCCAGGAACCTTCTAGACTGTTTCCTCTCTGCTGTATTGTATTTCCAGCAGACACCTGGTAAATTGAAGTTCCCCACGTGAACAAGTGGTAGTGATTGTGATACTTCTCCCAGATGCGTATAGAATATTTTGTCTACATCTTTATCCTTGTTGAGTGCTCTTTAACAGACGTCCACCATGGTATCTGCCTTGCTGGCCTTCCTCCAGATTCTTATCCATAAACACTCTACCTTTTCACCGTCACCGAGTCAAAATACAGGTCTACACCACCACCTCTCCTTCCTGCCCTGTGCCTTCTGAAGAGTTTTTAGCCATCCATTGCAGCATTCTAGTTGTGCAAGTTGTTCTACCACATCTCCATGATGGCAACTCTATCATAGCTTTCCTGCTGCACAATGGCTTTCTGCTCACCCTGTTTGTTGCCTGTGCTGCATGCATTGGTGTAGATGCACCTTGGCTGGGCTATTGATTCCAGCTTTTGGGGGAGAGAAGGCCTAGTTCCTACATGACCATTCTCAGGAGCTTCCGTGGTTTCTAACACATCAATAACCTTGCATCCTTGCTGCCAGATGAATCTGCATCCCCTACCTCCACTAAGATGGTAGAAATAAGGACCTCTCACCGTCCCTCAGACATGGGTGTGCTGCCCCCAGACTTAGCACTAGTGAGCCTGGTTTTATCCCTTTCCCCCTTCAAATCTAGTTTAAAGCTCTTTTGATGAGCCCTGTCAACTCCTACACAAAGATCCTCTTCCCTCTTTGAGACAGGTGTATCCTGTCTGTTGCCAGCAGGGCTGGCTGATCCATGATCCATGATCAAAAAACCCAAAATTCTTCCAGAGACACCAGGCTCAGAGCCAGATATTCATCTGCTGTCTCTTCCTTCTTGCACACCCTTCCACATGAACTGCTGTTCAAACTGCCTCACAAACTAACTGCTGCACCACATCCTGGTCACTCATGCTCCTTAACGGCTTCTTTTATAGGTATGGGGAGGGGCTTGGCTGGCATTGGTCCTGGCCCTGCCCAGGTCCTGTCAGCCTCTGTCACGCATGAACTGAGGGCTCTTGGCAGCTCTCTCATCTCCCCTAAGGTTCTCTCAGTTCAGGAAACCCCTCTGTGCACCAAGCCAGAGCACTCTGCTGCAGGTCATGCAGGCACTGGGGCCACTCACCTCGTTGACACATATGCAATGTGGAACAAGCAGCAAACTGAAATGTGATGAATTTGAAAGCAAAACCTTTAAAACAGGAATAATAGTTCAAATGTAAACTGGGATGAACAGGCAAAAGGTTGGTCTAGCCCCAGCGTCCTGCCTGCCATGGTGGCTGTTAACAAATGCTTAGGAGAGTGCTTAAGGTACTTATTTATTAGATATTTCCCAGGTATGCCTTCCAAATTCCAACAGGTTTGTGGTGTACAGATGGGTTTTTTTATCTTTGTGTGCTGTAGCCTTAAAAGATTTTTTTTTTTGTCTGTGAATTTATCTAATCGCTTTTTCAGGTTGCATAATCTTCCGTCATAATCTCCTGTGGCAATGGTTTCAACAGTTTAACTACACCTTATGAGAAAAAAATGTTTCCTATTGTTCGATTTGAATATGCAGCCTAATTATTTCATTTAATGCCCTTAGATCTTGTATTACAAGGAATAACAAACATTCATTTCTGGTTAATTTTCACCACGGCACTCTTAGAGACCTTTATCAGACCCCCCCACACCCTTGACCACCTCTTACCCAAAGTGAAGGGACTTACCTTATGAAAGCTGTCCCGTACCTTCTGTCACCTTTCCCTGTATCTTTCCTAGTTTTGTTAGTCTGACTGGGTTAAGAAGAGATCAGAACTGCATGCTGCATTCAAAATGTGGGCATACTGCAGACTTTTTTAGAGTGGCATAGTCATATTTTCTGGTTTGCTATTTCCAAGCCCCTGCCAAAAACTAGTATTGCTGAAGAACACATCATGCACTTGACATGCTCAGGCATCTTTGAATTAAAATCTACACATAAGTTTTCTCCAGTGCATAGTTGATAGAAAGATGTTTGCTTATATGTAATTTTAGATATCATTTAGCTGTCTGAGAGATCAAAATATAGTGCAGGGTTCTGATGTGAGTTATACTGAGGATACTCCATTGCAGTTGACAGGTCCAATCAATATAAAGCATGCACTGACATGAAGTGGATTCATGACATTCCCTGAATACTATATAGGCACAGACAATGATTGCAGTTGTACTCATTATGTAATTTCTAGGAGATATATTCCAGTTGGTAAGCTTCATGTACTAAGTAGTCTGTATATAATTCAGATCGAGTAGTGTAATCTAAATTAATTTTATTCTTTATTTAATGCCCTTTTAAAACATCAAGTAGCATGAGAACATAACGGAATGCAAATTGCTTCAAAACAGAAGACGCTGTAGCAGTTTCTACTTTCAACACTATGTCTGACTGAAGGGAAAGGCATTTCAGATTTGGAGTTTTCAACTGAAGCATGCCACATCTATGTGACACATCACAGACAGACAGACAGCTTGTGACATGCCTTTCATGCCAATGAGAGTTGATTCCTTTCTGCAAAAACTGCAACATTAACCGAATAATGATGCTATATATGTTTTAGATACCTATATTTTCAATATTCTATATGATACAATGAGAGCATCAAAAGTAGTGCATGAGACCTCCATATAGAGACAGAAGGAAATAAATATAGCATTGTATTTGGTTGCATTTCTTTTGATCCTAGAAGTAATTTACCTTCACAATTTTATTTTGGCCTTGAGTCCCAGGGACGTCTTAATTTTCCTGTGCCTGCTGTTGAGATTTTCAGGATGACAGTGTCCATCTCTTTTTAAAGGCTTTCAGGTGAAAGGTGCTATACAATGTGGTTAGACCGTTATTGTATTAACATCAATTATTTTGGGGGGACTTTTTTCAGTCCTTTTCTACCATACCTGAAGGCCAAAGAGTACACCAACTTTACCAGTTGACAGAAAGCAAGCCCATTATTACAACCCCAGTACCTGAGAGCTTCAGGAATTCTTCTTGTGCTGTTTTTCACAAGGAAGCCAGACACAAAAAAATATTCTTAGAAGACAGAAGAAAGTGGATAGGCTAGTAAGTTTTATCATTTATTCAGACAGGGGTTTTGACATCTAGTTAAGGCACATACTCCCTAACAACTTCTCTATCTTTTTGTCCTTGAAATAAAAACACTTATCCAACCTCTTAAACAATTTATATAGTTTTTAATGCAGTCACATTTGTCTAAATGCACAAAGTAACTGACTTGAGACTTGCTGAAACGGATTTACTAGAAGAGTAAGAGGACTTAAATCCTGTATTGCCACAGTTCAGTCCAGTAAATTTTTTTGGGACTTCCATACATACAGTTGTTACAAATGCAAATTTTCTGTTGCATTGTGAATGCATCAGATATATTGCACATACGGAGATCAAATTCAGAGCTTAAGGTATCCACTGGACCTTGTGGATCACAGTGGACACCTCTACAACACATGCTCATGTACTATTGAGTCAGCACAATCACTGGAACATAAAGTTCACTGTCCAGACACCACACAGTGAGGACCCTCATTCTTTCCCCAATATTTTCCAGATGAAATATGGAGGTCTCTGTTTTCATGTGTGGTGATGCAGTGTGATGCACACCTCCTTCTTATACCCTCTGCACTAGACACCTCTAGTAAAAACCACAGTGGAACAGTTTAGATGTTATCATCTCCTGAGATTAGCATTATCAGCTGACTTTGTTTGGGGCAACACTGTCATTACACAGGTGTGAAATATTGGTTATTTAAAAACATGATATTTTAAAACATGTCAGTTAGGTGTCGTTTCCTCCCTGGTCAGTTTGTCAGTAAATACATGCACTCTGGTAGATTCAGATGAGCAGTAGCTCTCATAACCACACTCCAAAGTGGCTACATTCAAACCATTTAGAGTCTGGAAGCTGAGCAGGTGTGCTAATAAGTCCTGAGGTAATAAGCCTAACTGAAAGGCAAGAACATTGTCCTAAGACTGGCTTAGAAGAGTGTAAAATTTACATTAAGGAGATGTCTCTAACATCTTCTTTTTCTTTTTCAAAAAAGCCTCCATTTCCTAAATCTGTACTTGACTTTATTTGACTCTCTAATTACAATGATTTTCCCACATCAAAAAGATATATTACTTTATAATGTCATAGAATTTAGCTCCGTGAATTATAGAGTTTTCAATTTACAGCTTGCATCTATCAGCTTTAGCAACATCTGGGTTTAGTTTTGGTTTTTAATCAGATCATAAACGACACCGTAAGAAAGCTTTGTGTTTAGCTATATTGCATTATACGTGCTATCGACTAGGCATACACAAATCCACTGCATCTCAACAGTTGCACATATTTGTTGTATCGCCCCTTTATAATAAAGTCTCAGTCATTATATGAGATAGATAGGCAGATACCTGCCACTATACATACCTCAGTCCTTAATGGACATTGTTAGACCTCCTTTCTAGTCACTGTACAACTCTGGAGAATGCTAAATCCAGAAGTTTGTAGGAGTTTTATATTAAACTTCTTGGCCACCAAGTCTTTGTTCTAATATGCTTCAAGAACCTCAGAATTAACTCTCATCAAGATATCAAGGTCATCTCTCTGTCATTCTTGACTGCGGCCTTTACTTAGCAGCTATCTGACTGCTACATATAACACGGACAGCACATTTATGAAGGCCTATACCATAGTTCTTTTGGCCAATAGTTCAATGGTTAGAAAATTCACCCACGACAGGAGAGACTTACCCAAAGTGAGGTCTTATCTGTGCTTGCAAAATTCACAACTTTTTCGAGAGAAGTAGCTAAATCTCCAGGCTGTAGGGCATTTTGGAGTAAGAAAGCTTCTCTAATTCCCTCTGTTCACCATTATTCCTATTGTTTCATACTATATAACTAAATATTGATTGTCTGAAAGGGAATGACTATTCACTTTTACAAACTGTAGTTAAGGTTTTCACTGAAGAAAAGATACTCAGCTGAAGGTGTTAAGCATCAGTCACTACAAACCCCCTGTCACCTCAACCTGGCTAATTACTATGTGTCTGATCTCAGTCAAGAGCCAATAGGAAGCTATATGCCTTTGTTCTGTTGAGGTATTTGTATCAAATGTCTTTTTATCAAATGGTTTTACTGCGCAGCCTGATAACCAGTAAAAGATTTGGTGCAGATTCAGTCAGGGTGCGATCTGACTCATCAATGCGAAAATAGGGAGATAAGCATTACTTTTATTGAAACAATTGTTAATTGGCCAGTCAGGTACAGAAGATAACATCTGATCTAACAGAGCCATTTCTAAGGAAAAAAAAAAACCACTTATTTTAATTAAGAGGGATGGTCAGATTATCTCCCAAATAAGAAAGAAATCTATCCATTTGAGGAAAAAGAGATTAAATCTGTTTAGACTCCTGGGGAGGACTTACAAAAGAGGATTGGTTATAAAAAGCAAGTGTTTTACACAAGGAAAAGGACATAACTTGAGGCCTAACGCATATGGAAAATAGAACTCTTTATAATCCAAACATTCAGGAAATCTTGGAGAAAAACAGCTCAATAAAAGGGAGGGAATACTGCTGACAAAATCCCTGTGTCAGTAAAGCAAACATCAGTTTTACTTTATTTCTTTTGTGTGTGTGTGTGTGCGTTTATTATAAACATATGTAACTGTGTCCTAATTTTGCTTGTTTGTTTGTTTGTTTTATTTTAACCTGGCTTGAGTGAAGTTTGTTTTCAAAGTGTAAGCAGACAGAAAAAAGTTTTACTTCTTTCTTCATGTTCTTCAGAGATCCCACAGGTTATAGAGTTGTGGGATACACAGTGGGATTGTACAGAAGCAGCAGGTGGTATCAGAAGATGCAGGAGAGGAGAGGCTGACAGCCAGGAGTGTTCTTAGTCATGCAGCTAAGATATGAAGGAACATGTATGAAACCTGAGGATCTTCAGAGAATGGTTAACACTGATGTTTGAATGCTCAATCTGCTGTAATACCAAGTGGAGCAGGAACTGGAATGCAGGAGCTGTCATCCTGCAGTATGGCTACAAAGTCTGTGCTTTGCTTCACCTTCTGGCCCAATGCATAGATCTGTTCGCTGAGCATCTGCTTCAACAGGAAGGGGTGAGGGTACTGTCACACCAGAATATACTGTAGTCGGGGATTAAGTCACCTGCTGCAAAATAGCTGTTCAACACTGCTCAGGCAAAGAAGGAAATTAAGCTTGCCTCTTCTATCTCACAACCACTGAGTTGTTAGATAAAAGGGTGGCTCTCCGCTAGCCATCTTTGAGGTGAACCTCAAGTTTTGAAAGCGAGCATGTGCACATCTAGCTTCGAAAGAGAGGTCAGCTCTCTTTTGCATTACCAGAGCAATAAGCATCATTTCAGTGCCTGACCACTTAACATGTTTGCTTCTGCCATTCTCATTTTGTGGCTTGACTTTCTTCCTGCATTATAGTTGTCATCTCTGGAGCCTAATTCAAAGCACTCTCCAAGGAGGCTGGACATGTATTGGTTTTAGTTTTAACTGTCCATTCACTCTAGAATAGCATAAAACGTTGTAACTGTATCAGTGATGGAAGTCCCAGCCTCTGTTCTTCCCCATTATCAACTCCCTTTTACACTTTTTCCTCTTCCTGCTGGTCATAGCTGGCCTTGAAGCTTAAACTAATGATACTATGCTTTCTTGTCCAGGCTTTGACATTCTTAAATTCCAGGATAGACTTCGAGCCCCCTAATTCTTTCCAGCCTCTGGCAATAAAGAATTGACAAGGATCTGTTTTGCTGGGAGTCTCTGTGAATAATAGTACAGTGTGGAAGATTTCATAGGTTGATTATTGGGAAAGCACTACGCAACAGTTTTTCCTTAGATCACCATATATGTACATAATTAGGTATAGTATGAACAAATGAATAGGAATAATTTTACTGATTTTGTGAGGAGTCAAATCTAGTAAAATATTTAGGGTTTTTTTCTACTCAATATCTGATAATGTTATCTTATAAAATTAACCTAATTTAAAAATGAAGAGTTTTATACATATTTATGATAATAAATGTGGTCTCATCAGGAAGGAAGGAAGTATGTCACTGAGGAAAAATAAACAATTCAGTACTTGAATCAGAAAAGTGGTTCTATTCCTTAGGAAAACTAACTCCCCATATTATCCTGGTTGGATATCCAACTGTAAAATATTCATCAGCCACCTTTTCCTTCTGATACCACACAAATTCAGATAGCCTTTTTGGGACATTTGTGGTATTTTAGACATGTAGTCATAAGGCAGTTATTTTTGTCTGTTCTATTTCTTTTCATTTCCATGATATCATGCATTCATTTTTCTAAATTGTGTAAGGTGAAAAAAAAGACCTAATAATGACATTTTCAAGGGAAGCAATACTTTGTTAAACTACAGTTTTATGTGTGACATTATTAAGAAAAGTCTGTTTGCATCCACCTTTGTGGGTTGGTTTGTTTGTTTTTTTTTTTCTTTCACTTTCAGAAAAACGGTGGAGCTAAACCAAATGTTGTCATATACTACTGGTAGGGATTAGATAGGTCACAGTAGCTGTTATGCATAGGAAGAGTTAGGTCATCTCCCAGACATATGGACATGCACATATGAAAGTAGACTCCTGCAGCTGAGCCTTCCCTATGGCTTCCCTGGGATTTTAGGTTCAGGTGTAAAGAAGTAAGCAGGTGTTGGAAGGGTTTTATCTTCACTAATGTGCCAGCCAGCACATCTGAACAGGCACACTGATGTACATAATCTGCTACTTAAAAGGGCCATGAGCCTCGTTCCTATCCTTTCCTAGGCTAAACAATTCTTATGTCTGCATTTTCCATATGCTCCTTATCATTATATGTCATTCTTTAGTGAGAATAGAGTTGGAATCATAGAATCATCTGGTTGGAAGAGACCTTTAAGATCATCAAGCCCAACCATTCCCCCTGCACTGCCAGGGTCCCTAAAACATGTCCCTCAGCACCACATGCACACATCTTCTAAACACCTCCAGGGATGGGGACACCACCACCTCCATGGGAAGCCCATTCCAATGCTTAATGACCATCTCTGTAAAAAAAATTTTCCTGATATCCAACCTAAATTTCCTCTGATGCAACTTAAGGCCACTCCCTCTCATCCTGTCATTTGTAACGTGGGAGAAGAGACCAACACCCACCTCCCCACAACCTCATTTCAGGTAGTTGTAGAGAGCAATGAGGTCTCCCCTGAGCCTCCTGTTCCCCAGACTAAACAACTCCGGGTCCCTCAGCCACTCCTCATAAGACAGGTTCTCTAAATCCTTCATGAGTTTTGTTGCCC
Organism: Buceros rhinoceros silvestris; assembly: GCF_000710305.1. NCBI lineage: Eukaryota > Metazoa > Chordata > Aves > Bucerotiformes > Bucerotidae > Buceros > Buceros rhinoceros. The sequence continues at coordinate 5,015 of NW_010407546.1, read as the reverse complement.
TTCTCTGAACCCACTCCAGCACCTCAATGTCCTTCTTGAAGTGAGGGGCACA
>NW_010407546.1:0-4392 GCF_000710305.1 Buceros rhinoceros silvestris | reverse complement strand
AGGGGGTTGTTGTGGCCCAAGTGCAGGACCTGGCACTTGGTCTTGTTGAATTTCATACAATTGGCCTCAGCCCATCGATCCAACCTGTCCACATGTCTCTGTAGAGCCTCCTGACCTTCAGGCAGATCAACACTACCTCCCAACTTGCTGTCATCTGCAAACTTGCTGAGAGTGCACTCAATCCCCTCATCCAGATCACTGATAAAGATGTTAAAGAGAACAGGCCCCAACACTGAGCCCTGAGGAACACCGCTGCTGACCGGCCACCAGCTGGGTTGAACTCCATTCACCACCACTCTCTGGGCCCGGCCATCCGGCCAGTTTTTGATCCAGTGAAGTGTACACCCATCCAAGCCATAGGCAGCCAGCTTTTATTGGAATAACAATGTCTGTCCTAATGGAAAAGCAGCACCTAACTGAAAAAAAAAAAAATTATAATGATTATAATGTATATACCCAAGAAGTAGGGAGAATTGAAATTATCTCAGGAGAAAGAACATTACAATTTCTTAACTTCTGTGTAGTTTGCTTTGTACAAAGCTGTTATTAAATGCTTATATAATTTTTTTTCTGTTATTTAAGTAATGTAACTTAATGGAAAAAACGTTTTCTCATCCTTCTTTAAACGCAGATATCAATCATCAAAAAGTTGCTCAAGTAGACTACCATCGTAAATGGTATGCCAAGATGTTAACTCTTTGTTCATGATGCTCAATCCCAGGCCACTCAAGTTGACAGTATGGAAAAAAAATAGTTAACAGTATTGTTAACTTCCCTTTTCTCTGTCATGTAACATCTCCCTAAAAAAAAAAAAATCTTTTATTTGAAAAAAATTCTTCAAAACAAACTAATAAGGTAGACAGTGTGTGATATGACATGAAGTCCTTTACTAAATAAGCGGGTTTGACAGGAGTGTCATTGCTAGTTTTTATTCATCAATATGTTGAAGTAGACAAAACAACGGAATTAGTAAGACATGTATATTATTAATTTTAACAAAATATGTCAATAGTATGTGGTAAACCCCTTGGTCATGAGACCAAGCAAAATACTGCAAAATAAGGGAAACATAGTTGCTGGCATATGAAATGTGGCTTGATCATCAGTCTCTGTCAGAATGGCACTTGTGTCTCTGAATGAATTTTTTATTCTACAAAAATGCTTCTATCCTATAAACTACACTTCCATTTTAATATCTGGGACAGTCACATCATTATTTTCTAGTAGTGAGCATCATATATATCATGTAATATTGCATAATACATTATTGAAGAGTAAAAATAACATTATTTCTTTTATATCATAGATGATTAAAATGCTTTTCTGTACATCATTTGTCTATAATTTTTATTGCACAGTATGTTCCAAATTCTTGATTAGAACTAAGAAGTTTACATTAAACTCTGGAAGGGTTTTGAAAAGACACTGTGGCAATCCTTCACCTGTAAGACTGGTCTGAGAAGGACACACTCACAGGCAAATGTTGGAGCCAAGCATTTTTTTGGTGCTTATCCCATATTAGCCATAGATCAATGGGCCCAAATTACATCCCACTTAGACTTTTTTCCCTACTTCCTTGCTTCCCCTGATTTTTCCCTTGCCTCATCTGCAGGATGACACAGGATCTGCAATGGGGGATCTATGCTTCTTAGGAATTCCTTTGCTTATATCACAGGAATTCTGCCAGGTTGATTAAATCATCTGTAGCTCAGTGAAACAGTACAAAATTGCCAATAATGGGCGTGAACCCACATTTATATTTGCTATGTATTTTCAATTTGATAATTTTCCTTTATATAAATAGAACACAGAGTTAATAGTACATGTCACTCCTTTATAGCTTTCTGCATAACGAGAAAGATCTACAGGAATAATAGCTCCCCTTTTACATATTCATATGATAACCCTAAACATTAGACACATAGTCAAAGAAAATCACATCAAAAAGACATGAAACTTCCAAATTTGAAATGGATTCTGATTGGTCCAGAAGAGTTTCATTTTAAGAGGGACAGGTCATAGATGGAGGACTTCATAAAATGCGTAGCATTGAGATGTACTATATATAACATCTGTTTTAACCCTGTATTTCCATTCCTTGTTTACTTTACACCTAAAAGCAAATTCTGGTTTTATGTCAGCGAGTCAAAATGTCCAGCATCTCTGAGTTAGTAATCGCACATTCACAGGCATGAGCATCGTGCAACAAATTGCAGTTACAGTTTTCCTCTGAATTCTGCTCGTTATTCTTCATGGTCTTAGTATTTCTGCACAGCTTCTGTCAGCCATATTTCAACAGGCTACAAATACATTTAATAATGAGGCTTTTTAAAAAAAAAAAACCAAACAAACAAAAACTAAATTGGCTAGAAAAGGGAGATGTACTGTATTTAATCACTGAATTTTCTGCTGTTACATATTGAAATATAATGCTGTTAGGCAAGAAGTTGAAGTGTATAGCCCAAAAAATGAATAATAAAATGTAAAAAGTGTCCATATTAGACTGATTCTGCTCCTGCTGCGTCAATGGAGATTTTACTGTTAAATTCAATTCGAGCACTTCCTTCATTTCAGAGTGCGTTTGGAAAATCCACTAAAATTTCAGGAGTATCCAAGAAGCTTTGCAAATTGTAAAGTGTATTTTTAATACCCAGTGAACAACACCTGGTAGAACAGTGAACGGCTCAGCTAATGAATGACTGGAATTTTGTATTTGCACAAGTGACTTGAAGAACGGAATAAATACAGGGCTAAACCTGGTGGGCTACCTGTGATTTATACATGTTTAAATATAATCGTAACAGATGTTTTGTTTTAAATTAAATTGTTCTCTGTGTTTGCCTACCTTCTATAATTAAAACTTGTCTAACTGTGTGTTGGACACCATATGCAAGGATTTAGTGCTAACTATATGTATTGTGCATCTAGTGCTTTTCAGCATAGGGTGGATTCAATATATTAAATCTTATTCTCAAGATTAATAATACCATCCTTTTATTTTACAATGTGTCAATTTCTCTTCAGCTATCATGCTTTAATATTTAATCAGCACGGAAAAAATGCATCTCATTTAGTCTTAACTATGTGTCACAATAAGATAAGGGACAGAAAAGCTAATAAAATAAATGGGTTAAGTCCAGAAGATAACGCTTCAGAATTTAGACTTTGTAATTGTATTTTTCAAAGTGGATGTTGATTTAGCCTGTGGCTCTCTGAAAGACACAGCTGATGAAGGAAAGCTAATAGACAGCTTTAGTGGCTTGAAGAATTGGTGATTTTCTCTCAATTGTTTGCTTCAGTTGCTGTTTGCTTTGCTTATTACGGAATACTGTTTTGAAGACAATAGTGAGTAAGGGTTACATCTGGTGTGTGCTCAAAAACTAGTGGCTCAAAATGCCAAGGTGGGCTGGGGTGAAGTGTGCTCTGAAAGCAGGCTTGAGATAACCAACTGCCTTCACATGAGGGCTCTGGCATATAGAATCACTCACAAAGGTTGTTTATCAAGGCAGAAGAGGTGAAACAAAGGTGATCACAGGGACTGGAAATTATTATTCCTCCACCTTGTTTCTTCCATCTTCATTTTTCTCTTTTCAAGTCATTTGGTGACCTGAGGTGAAATGGTCAGGAATTGACAGTGCACACACTGCTGCTGGCAGCAGAGTCACTGCAGTTGCTCCCCGGACATGAAAGGAGGGGAAAAAAAGAAGAAAAATCCAATTGTGGTCCTCTAAACATAACATATGTAAAGACAATAGGTTTGCTTTAGTTGAAACCAACCCCTTTTTCCTGTAGACATGATTTTCCCCCCACTGCAGTTCAGGAAAAAGGAGAGATGATTTTTTGTTTCTTGTTCTCCCTCTCTTTGCCCGCACAAAGAAAACGTGGGTTGATACCATTTTTATTGTTCTGCTGGGGTGGGTTTCAGACCTTGCATTAGCATATTGAATGTCTAATTGAATTCGGGGGCTGTGTTAATCATCTGCTTTTGTTTAAGGGCTATTGGTGAAAGATGCCAGCAAGTGATCACTTTGGCTTGGTGTTAGCTTGGTACTGCCACCCCAAGAAAAAGAATCGAAAAGGGGGAGGGAACAGGGAAAGGCGAGTTGACTGAGTGATGTCTGGAGGGCGAACTCGTGTGTCTCTTTGGTGATGTTGTGTGCTGCTGTACTGAAATCCACCCCTCTGCTGAAGCTAAGGCAAGAGTTGGAGGCATCTGATGCTGCCGTTTCCAGGGTGAAATTTCTAAGGCTGATCACTAAAAGCAACAACCGAAAAAACAAATATCCTCAGCAAAAATAGCCATCAGAACAGAAGATCCAGCATCTCCCAGTCCAACTGGCATAACCCAGACAGACGTTTGAGAACCATCTGCCTTGAAACCAGCCACACACA
>NW_010407545.1:0-7789 GCF_000710305.1 Buceros rhinoceros silvestris | reverse complement strand
ATAAATTATTATATAATATACAATTGCACTTGTAAAAAAATCAGTTAAAAGTTTTGATAAGAAAGTGAAAACTTTCTTTGAGCAAGGGAATGGAAACAAAGTTATCAGATGGTAGCAAAATAATATCTGTTGTAAGGAAAAACACCTAATACTACCTTTGGCATTGATTTACAGTGACTGTACTAATACAAGGTAGTAATCAAGATGCTACTGAGGAGATTCTAGATAATGTCTCTTCTGACAGAAACTAGGACTATATTAAGTAAAGGAACACCATAGTTTCGTAGGAAATAATACATTCTGTACCAATTTACACTGTACATTTTCAATACTTTATCATTACATAGAATTCAGGGAATTGTAACAGAAGTGGCCGATGGTATTGAAAATCTCTCACAGGAAGAAGACAAACAGTTTAAACATGAGAAGTGAAGAATGAAAACAGACTGTTAACTACATAAAATAATGAACTGCAGAACTTAGATAACCTCTTTTTCTTTAGATATGAACACATAAAATAAAGAGTGATAAATTCAAAAGTGATTGAAATAAATACTTTGTCAGGCAGTTCATGATTACATTATTAAGATGCCGGCACAAGAATATGAAAATTATTAACTACCATATTTCAAGTTTTAAACTAAACGATTTAGTGGAAATTAGCAGGGAAGATTTTTTTCCCCCATTATCCTCTTGGCTTGCCCCACATCCCCATACTCACCTTCACTTTGTTATACTTTGACTACTGAACTGGATGAACTACTTGCCTGATTTAATGTACCTGTTTTCCTATTATTGCTTATTTTTATTCTTCATAATAAAATTCTTCTTTTGCTGGAGATATCATCTGGCAATGTTTTTATCACTGATTTCTGAGCCAAGTATTTTGGTTTTGTTTGAAACTTTCTGCATAAGAGTTCAGTGGCAGCTTATCTTAAAAGTGAAGTATAGTAAAATGTAAGAATTTTTAGTAAGGAAACAAAACTAAAATAAAAGCCCCAAATTACCTCTTCCTTTATCTTGAGCAATGAAAATGTAGGACAAAGCTACAGACACAGTGTGGATTCTGCTCCTGTATCGCAGTTAAGTAAACATTCTGATACAGGGAAGGGAAAGGAAGGGAAGGCAAGGCAAGGCAAGGCAAGGCAAGGCAAGGCAAAGGTCTATCTGGACTTTCCCCGGAATAGAGCCTGGGGTTATGGACATATCAAAGAGCATAGTAATATTTCAGAAATTTATAACTGCTTTCTATAAACTTTAATAATTATTTAATCAGAAAGATAATTGCATTAAAGGTTGCTCTGAAGTACCATTAGGAGTGTATTGATTTACTTCTCAGAAATGTAATAATAGACATCATTTGCTACTTTATGATACATGCATATCTACATAAAACGCTGAAAACAGTACAAAGACACTTGTCCTGAATAGTCAGAAATAATTGTCAGTGTCTTCATAACTGTTACTAATAATTGCTGATAGTCAGTTTTATCAAGTGTTTCATAAAAGAGAAATTGAAATTTGTAAATATTACATTTCAGTATCTCAGTTCTTTCTAGCTGGAAAACAGTATAGGTACAGATGAAATCTGTGTTATTTAATTAACATGATGAAATAGTTCGAGAAAAAACCCTGAATTCCAAGTGTCCCCTGGAAGAAACTCATCTTCTTCTGCAGACAGTTAGAATAATACATAAAACAATTTTTTAATGCTTGAATAAGTTTCACAGAGCAAAAATATATTTGTTTCAAAGATTCCTGGAGCAAGCGGAATTCAATGTTGAGGGGTTACTGTGGGTCAAAGATCAGAAGGTGCTGATTGCTACCATGACAGTGCATCAGCAGCAATACTGCACTGAGACTTCCTCATTCCCATCCATGAGCTAGTGAGCTGGTTCATCAATTGAAGACCCAGGAAGTTATCAGCAAGACTCCTTCACCCTTTAATAGCCCTGTATGGCTATTATGAAACTAATAGAGGGTGGAGGTTGACAGTGGAGTATTGTGGTCTGAACAAAGTTATGCCACCACTGAGAGCTGCTGTACCAGACATGCTAGAACTCCAATATACGCTGGGGTCCTAGGCAACCAAGTAGTTTGCCTCTACTGATATAGCTAATGCATTTTTCTCAATTCCTTTGACAATGTAGACACTCACCATGCCCAAAAAGAATGCCTCTGTAAAACATTGAAACAATAAACAGATAGACCAGGCTGTCAAAATTGAAGTAGTTCAGGTGGACCTGGACTGGGAGGGTAAAGTTGAGCTATTTGCAGCTTTGATGGACCCATGAACCATCGGGACATCTAGGAAGAAATACAACATACAGATGGGCTTGTGATTGAGGCCTGTACCTAAGCATTAAGGCCATCGCACAGGTTATCCTTGAATGTGAAACATCTGCAATCAAGTGAGCTGTACAAGTTTCCCTAGAACAGAGGGGTGGTGGCTGGGGTTTCGATACAGTGAGGCTTGGCAAATTGACTATATTGGACCACTGTCATGAATCTGCCCAGGCAAGGGATACATAACTACCATAGTGGAAGTGAATACCAGGTGTCGAGAAATACACTCTATAGACCATACCACTGCCTGAAACACCGTCTTGGGCCTCGAAAGGCAAGTTCTACAGCAACATGGTAGACCAGGGAAAACTGAGTCCGACAATGGAACTCATTCCCAAAATAACCCCATAGACTCCTGGGCTAAGAAGCATGGCACCAACTGTCCCTTAACATCCACAAGTCTCTGGAAAGACTGAGTGATGTAATGGACTTGAAAGACTATACTGGGAGTCTTGGGCACTGGGGCATGGAAGCACTGGGATATAAATTTAGCAATATTTAGTTGATTAACACCATAGGATTTGCTAACCATCCTGGTCCTGCCTAGAACAAAGCCTCTACATACTGTGAGAGGAGAGAAGACCCCCGTTGTGCACACAGGGAATTGGCTAGGGAAGGCAAAGTGGGTTGCTCCTCTGTTTAGAAAAGGCAAACTCATTTGTGGGATGTTCTTCTCTCATCAATCCAGGTGCACTTGGTGGACAATGTGGAAGGGTGGGGAGATGTGGTGTGTACCTCAATGAGATTTAACCTTGGAGAAAAATAATCCATGTACACAAGTTGTACATTGTATGAAGTAAGTCAGAAAGATTTACCTGAACAGATGAAGAATGAGCTTTGCAAGGGGCTACATGAATGAAGCAATGATTAAATCAAGCTTATATTGGTGCCCATCCAGCCAACATGCTGCTTATCCTGTTCTGAGTGACCTTGACAGATGAGGCTCAAGTCATTTCCTGTCCTTATGGACATTTTGGGAAGTGGCAGAGGCCTATGGAATGGAGAAATAGTATCTATCTATCCATTAAGAGAGAGGGGATAATGATTAATGGGAATGTCTGAATCTATACGTTGGATGTAAATATGATTCTAGCATGTACTGTAAGTTGTAAGAGTTGGTAAGAGGGGATTTCAGGAATGAGACATAGATACGATGGGATGTCAGAAGATATGTAGATGTATCAAGTTGTGTGGGACCTGAGTGTGGTGCAAATGGTATGAAATAAGGGGTGCAGATTGTACTAAGTCTGGCTGAAATGGACTTAACTTTCTTCATACCAGTCCATATAGTTCTGTTACCTTATACTTGTGGCTAGAGTGATGTTGATAGTGCACCTGTGTTTTGCTTGCTACTGAGCAGTGCTTGCACAACATCAAGGCTCTCTCTCAAGGCCCTCCCTTTCCCTGCATAGCCAGATAGGCTGGAGGTGGGCAAGACGTTGAGAGAGGACGTGCCTGGGACAGCTAACCCAAACTGTCCAAAAAGATAGTGCACAACATACAGTGCCATGCTCAGTAACAAAAGCTAAAAGAAAGGAGGAGAAGGGGCAACATTCATTACCAAGATGTGTGTCTTCCTAAGTAACTACTGTGCATCCCGAGGTCTTCCCAGGCTCAGCACTGCCTGCTGGTTTTGATTTCCTTCAGCCTGGTTTGTTTGGGTTTTTTTTTTTGTTTTATTTTTCTTTCATTAAACTACCTTTATCTTGATCTATGTGTGGGATTGTGTCAGCTTATTTTCTCCTCTTGACCTGTTAAGGAGTTGTATGAGAGATGCTTGATGGGCACCTGGCAGCCAGCCAAGGTTAATCCACCATAGTAGCTTCTGAATAGAATGAGGGACAGATGTTAGTCATTGTCAAGGAATTTGCAGCCTCTGGTAGACTGCTCAAAGAAATCTTGGAGAGGTCCCTGTCCTTCATAGCTTTGTGGTGTAAGAAACCTTTTCAAAAAAAGAAAGCTGTCTTGCAAAGACCATGCTACTTTTCTGATAATCCTTTTAATATTTACATAAAGGAATATTTATCTAAATGATATTTTCCAATTTCTTTTTTTGACACCACATGTTCTTACAATGCTATGAAACTTTTATCAAATCTCATATCCTATATATCAGGGTTTCTAAAATATCATATCAGTGACAGTGCTGAAATACAACCCGTTTCAGCATGGTAGCACCTTCTTTTTCTCTGTATTCAGGCTATCACCTGAGTGAAAGCTTAACTGCCTCTATGTCTTCAGTTGCCTTTAATGTGTGAATAATAATGCTTTACTTACTGACCTAAATTTCTCAGCTTAACACAGCCAGTTCCTGATTATGTGTTTGGTAGTAACTAACCACCGTACTTTGCAAACGGTCTTGCCTATCCCGCATTGGCCTTTTCAAGCATCAGTGCGCTTGCAGTAAGCATGGGTAAAGCCCTTCCCAAATCTTCATCCACAAAGCCAAGCCATGATGAACCACCGTACACAAAAGTAACTTCAGACTTCAGATTAATTGGCATGAAAATGTGGCTGAGGAACCTCAGCTAACAATGAGACATGCTCTTAGTGTCCCATAGACATGGTCAAGGCCAAGACATGGGTGTGATGGGTACTGTGGCGGGTCAAGATGGCTGGAGTGTGAAGTTCGGTCCTAGTTTGCATGGTGAGGAAAGCAGGTTGGACAATGGCAGGAAAGCAAGGGAGTAATAACAGAATCACAGAATGGTAGGAGTTGGAAGGGACCCCCATGGATCATCTAGTCCAACGCCCATGCTAAAGCAGGTTCACCTAGATTAAGTTGCACAGGAATGCATCATCAAGTTTTGAATATCTCCAGAGAAGTAGATTCCACAGTCTTTTTGGGCAGCCTGTTCCAGTGCTCTGTCACTCTCAAAGTAAATAAGTTTTTCCTTATATTCAGGTGGAACTTCCTGTGTTCCAGATAGTGCCCTTTGCCCATAGTCCCGTTGCTGGGCACCACTGAAAAGACTCTGGGCCCACCCTGTTGACACCCACCTTTTAGATATTTATAAACGTTGATAAGATCCCCTCTCAGTCTTCTTTAGGCTAAACAGACCCAGGTCTCTCAGCCTTTCCTTGTGTCATGGAGGCACCCACAGAACAGTCAGCAGCAGCTATCTGAAAGAAAGTGGATTTAGTGCAAATAAATTTGCCTGGCACTCCGACTGTACAGGTTCGGATGTCAGTTGGGAATTATTACTGCACAACAAATTTATGCACACTAAGGAATCTACTCTAAGGAAGAATGACCCAAAATGTGCACAGCTCACCGATACAAACTAAGAATCTCTCATCTTGTGATACCAAGGGGGTCACTTACCAATGCCAGGGTAAGGATCACTCAATCCCAGGGCGATACACTTGGATGGCATCTTGACCCAAGGGGAGAGTCTACAGCTGCACAACCTGCTGCTCCAAGGAGAACCATCCCAAACGTGGTTCTCAGCGGGGCTATTTATACCCTGGTCGAGTGTGAGCTGTGGTCACTTTCAGGAAACACAGGTAGGTTGCAGTTAACGGAACCTCAACTCTGAGGTGCTGATATCCCTGGGGGGTAGCATTTGATGCTTATCAGGTGCTGCTGCAAGGCCTGTCTTTTGTGCAAGCTTCATTCAAGCAGTCAGGGGGGTTACACTGCCACATCTTGTAAGAGAGATGCTGCAGTACCCTAATCATCTTTGTAGCCCTCCACCGGTAGTTCCACTCCAGTAGTTCCAGTAGTTCCTCGTCTCTCTTGAAGCTGGCAGTACAGAACCAGACACAGTGGTTCTGTAACTGTGAGGCCACATCTGTAATCTCCAGATATGGCCTCACTAGGGCAGAGTAGAGGAGGAGGAGAATCTCCCTTGACCTGCTGGCCATACACTTAATGCACCCCAGGATACTGCTGGCATCTTTATCACAAGGGCTCTCTTATGGTTAAGTTGTTATCCAGCAGGACTCAGGTCCTTTTCCAGAGAGCTTCTTTCCAGCAGATCAGCCCCTAACCTACACTCATGCTTGGGCTTATTTCTCCCTAGGGGCAAGGCTGTGCACTTGCCTTTGTTGAAGTTCATTAGGTTGAAAATTGAAAATGAACCCTTGAGGGGATGGCAGACTGAGGCAAAAATGAGGAGGAACAAGGGCCACTTCCAGCATGCATGTGGTGAACTGGGCACAAAGCAGGGAATGGCCCAACTGTCTTTGCCATTCCTGATGACACATTCGCAAATCAGTACTTACAGCTCCTTCTGGCACACCCATAACTTCAGCACTACAAAAGCCAACAAACTTGGAAACTTTGGTCTGTCTTTCTGCTTTTCTTGAAAAATACCAGTTTCTTTGTTCTGAAGTTATTTTTGAATGTAAGGTGGTGGTGATTTAGACTAACTAAAGGGGCTAAAAAGAAACATAATAATATTTCTTAATCTTCATCTGCTGTATCTTCTTGGAAACCCAACCATTGTAAATTTTTTTGGTTCATGCGGTACCAGTTTTCCAGGGACTGTTTTCGACACTCTGCTTTCCCCATCTGCAGAATGAGAGATGAACCAAATCTCCGGGGAATGCTTTAGGTTTCCTGTGTTGCAGCAGAGGCTTCATCTCAGGCACCTGAAACCTCCTCTTGTTTCCCCTCACCAGCAGGTTGTCTCCCTCCATGCAGAGGTCGAGCTTTACTGCCATTCTGCCCCTTTTCTTTCAGCCACTAATCGGCAAAGCAAAAGAGGCTACCTACCATACAGATGATCTTTTACTGTCCTGCCTTGAGGATGACTGCTGTTCTCTCTCTCTGTTCTGCTCCAGAAATGAATTGTGCGTGCCAGGAAAGCCACGTGATTTGCTGCTTTTATAGGTTTATTCACAGGAGTGTTGATTGACATGTCTCAGCTCCAAGGGCGGGAAGGAAACCTGAGCAGAAAAGCCTTTCCTGCACTAACAAGGGAAGAGGAAGAGGGGGTAAGTCCTCTGCTCTGGAGCAGATGTTTTTAACCCATTACAATATGCTAATGATATGTTCACACTGCATTTGAAGAATATAGCCAGAGACACGAATGGTTCTGCCTTTGACCTACTTCACTAGTGGAGTAGCTCTTTATGTGGATTTGATGTTCAGCATCTTTTTACAGTGATCCTGAGCACTTTGTTCTTTAGTACAGAGAAAAATACTCTGGTTTGATTTAGCAGTGTTCTCTAGGAGGAAGTAAAAATTACCTTTAGTTATTATTCAACTAAAGGGTAAAAGCAATTATGCCTTTCTCATTCTTGAGAGAAATAGTTACACAGTTTGTTGTTATACTTAGCAAGAAATCTTTGTAATCTTCTTTCTGTTTCTTTAAAATACAAAATTTATTCTTTGAATATTTCATATGCTTCCTAATTTTAACAACGCTCCAACATCTCCTTCAAGATTGTTAAACTCTAGCTTCGTAAGTTGTCCTGGGTTCAACATGGAGGAACC
>NW_010407544.1:67620-75464 GCF_000710305.1 Buceros rhinoceros silvestris | reverse complement strand
GAGAGCAAATTGTTGCTTTTTGCTGCCTTTCCGTTCTTCAAACAGCGACAATGAGACATTTAGTAAGGATCCACCTCAAAAAAATTAATAACAGGACTTTATTCTAGATGAGCACTAAACTAATTTTAGATTAGTTCTTTTGGCTACCTTAGGGAATGTCTCAGACATAACAGCCAAAGGCAACACAATCAAAGGAGAAAATATGCAAGAAACTCCTGCAATTGTCTTGTCTTGGTCTAAGACGCAGAAGAGTTCTCTTTTCCTATTTTTAATTTTTTTTTCTCTTTGGTGAAAAGACAATAATAATCTGCATATTTACCCTTTCCCAGGGAACTGCAAAGTTAAAAATTTGTTATCCAAAAGGATCATGGTATTTTAAAGCTGAGTACTCCTGATAAGATTAAGAGTTCAAACCCCAGACCAAACTGCCTAAGTTGATGCTTGCAAGCAGCCAGTTAGTATACGTTCCTGAAAAATATCTTGTAAAAGAATTTTATTTGCTGTGATCAAACTCTGTAACTCCATGCATAGAGAGATACCCTGGTAGCATCAACTCTACCTGCAGATTTAATGTGTCTCTGGCATTTCTATGCACGCCCTGTTGCTATCAAGTATCTGCCAAAAGAATGCAAAAGAAGGATGTTGTACATAAGCAGCCACAAGGTTTTGGGCTGTATGAGTATCATATATTTCAACTTTCAGGTCATTCTACTTTCTTTAAATACATCGTCTTAATAAAATATACACATAGGAAAAAATACTGAAAAATGAGAGAATTTTTCGCTATATACCTATCCTTCTTAGAAAGTGGGTAAAACACTTGTAACTTTATTCTGCGAAATGATTTAAATATCCAAGACAAATAAACTTGGCACTGATCCTGCAGGCCCCTTTACCTGCTCACCCTCAGTTAAGTGAGCAATCCCTTACACTCAGTGAGATTAAGCCTTCTCAAAATTTAAATGCATATTCATCTTGGCTGTGCACTTGTATCCAGTGATATAAATCAAGCTGTTCCAAAGGAGCAGGCTAACATCATCCTGGCTTGTATAAGAAATAGTGTGGCCAGCAGGACTGGTGGAGTGATTGTCCTCCTGTACTCAGCAGTGATGAGCATCTCTGTCACACCATACTGTGTGCGCTTTTGGGCCACTCACTACAAGAAAGATATTGCGAAGCTGGAGCATTCAAAGAGGGGCAACAAAGCTGGTTAAGGGTCTAGAGAAGTCCTATGAGGAGCAGCTGAGGGAACTGGAGTAGTACTAGCCTGGGAAAAAGAGGCTCAGGGGCTACCTTATCACACTACACAACTACCTCAAAGGAGGTTGTAGCAAGGTGGAGGTCAGTCACTTCTGCTGAGTAACAAACAATAGGACAAGAGCCAATGACCACAAGGGAGGTTTTGATTGTACATTAGGAAAAATTTCTTCACCAAAAGGGTTGTGAAGCATTGGAACAGGCTGCCCAGGGAAGTGATGGAGTCCCCATCCCTGAAGGTATTTAAAATACGTGTAGATGTGGTGCTTAGTGACATGGTTTTGTTGAGGGCTTGGCTCTGCTAGGTTAATGCTTGGACTTGAAGATCTTAAAGGCCTTTTCCAATGTAATATTTATTTTGTCAATATAGGTTCTAGAATTATGACTACAGAAATATTTAATCCCTTTCATTCCTCATGCTGAATAGCTGTCGAGAACTTTTCCAGTGGCTCTTGCTATACCTGGGTGTTGGGAAACATCTCTGCGCACCAATAAAATAAGATTAATATAGCTAAGTGGAGATGCAGAGAAAAATCTGCAACTTCAGCTTCCCTGGCTTTACAATCAAGCTTCTGTCACTCCATTTAATGCTTTTGCCAAATTCTCACGTTTATAGAAACATATAAGCCTCACTGTGTTCCTCAGACAATTGACAATGTAATTGTCAATACAAGACAGGATTTCCAGCTGTAACATTGGCAAAAGGACTCCTCACCTCCTAGCACTCTTGACAGAGCAAAATCATCTCCTCAGGAACCCATAAAATCTTGTGAAAAGATATAAAAATCTCAATATACCATAGGTTACAATCTCCTACAGGAAGGAAGATTGGCAAAAGAAACCTAGAAGTTTTTGACATCTGTAATACCTATGGTTCTTTTTTTGAAGTCATATGCAAGCAGCTACTTAATTCTCTCTCTATTGTTTTAGAGTTAGTTTATCTGATGCAAATAGAGAAATGTTACAATAATCCAGAGCTCTTCCCATGCTGAGTATCTTTTTTCCATGTCATGTGGATAAAACTTTATTATTGTACTCCATACCATATCACAAATACTTATGCACACATGAACAATCTAAAATTCCTTTAATCTTTAGCTTATCAACAAGAAAGGATGGAAAGTCTAATAGGAGACAGAAAACAGGTTATTTTGCATCTTCAAGATAGTTATAATTTTGCTGAGAAGCTCTGTGCTTTCTCAACTCTTATTCTACTTAGCAACATGCTGTATATATACGATCTCCTAACAATAATAAAGATGAAATCTTACACCTGTAGTTTGCAAATAAACAATAAAAGCAAGAAGTACAAAAAGAAGCTTTCAAAAATGTTGGTTTTCTGAAGGAAGAAATAAAATTGTCAAATACATTATTATCCACACTAACAGGCAGGTTTCTTTCAGTGTAAACAAGAAAATTATTTCTCCAATCAAGCCTGAATATTAACAGGAATTATTTAATTTGCTTTTCATTAATGTGTTTTGGAACCAGATGTATGTGTGTAAAAAAATACAGATATACTAAAATGTAAATATTCAAACATACACATGTATAAATATGCAATATAATGTAGGGGATTCCAGAATTAAAAAAAAAAAAATGCTCTAGGATAAAAGTTCAAAAGGTTAAATTGTCAAAAAACCAACGAACAAAAGTTAAAGCTGTTTTTCCTGTTTACTACACTTAAGAATACTGTAAGGAAAAAGTACAAGAAACACTGGATATAAAGAAAGCAATACTGGTTATAAACAGGGCAGTAGTACGCTCATGTTGGAAATTAGAAAACTTCTGAACAGCTGATTAACATGCTCTTGTTACAACCCTCTAGTCATAGTGCAGAGATAACCCTAATCAGTTCTAGTGTTGGGGTGTGGCCAGTTTCTGCAAGAAATTACATGGCATGACAATTACTTGACAGCAGTCTTGTTTCACAAAATGTTCCACCAGGCTTCTATGCCTACATACTTAAAACAACGCAGTGCTTCAACTTGCTTGAGTCCTAAAACTAAAGAACACCTGCTCCCAAACAGAAAGCACTGTGGGAAGTAAAACAAAGTCTATGTTATTTGCGTAGTTTTTGGGAGATAATCTACTTTTTGACACTTCTTTTTCTCACATCACATGCCCAACCTCGCAACCCCTTTATCTTTTCTCTCACAGGACACTCAAATTCAGCCTTTTGTTTCCAGTTCGAACTGAAAGAAATACACAGCTGAAGGGGAATGATCCCTCTCTCACAAATAGAGTGC
Source organism: Buceros rhinoceros silvestris (assembly GCF_000710305.1). Classification (NCBI taxonomy): domain Eukaryota; kingdom Metazoa; phylum Chordata; class Aves; order Bucerotiformes; family Bucerotidae; genus Buceros; species Buceros rhinoceros. Next base: position 71,958 of record NW_010407544.1, on the reverse strand, counting down.
ACACTGACAAAAATAGGCTTGTGGTTAGGTTCATCACAACATCTTCAGTAACTGATTTCTTTCGAGTGTATTCCTAAGTATGTTCTCACTAAAAATCCAGAGAGGGAAATAGGAGGCCATGGTTTCTGATCTAGCTTTGGGTTCTAAGTGGGGTACTAACACATATCTTTTTCTCTATCAGCAAACGGTGTCATAGGAAAAGTCCTGGACAGGATAGTCTTCAAGCAAATGAAATGTAAACAATTGAAAATGTTTCAAAGTTATATGAACATGAACTGATACAGAAGTATTGTATTGTGATTGAAACCTACAAAATTCCTTGAGATCAGAGAGACTATTTAGGTCATAATACACAAAATAATAATACACAAATTATAACATTAACATTATATTTTTCAAAATAATAGTTGTTATCTATCACACCCTGGGTGTTTCCTTTTGAAAGACGGAATTTTTAAAATAGAATCACAGAGTTTTGGAGAATCTTTAACTGTAAAATAATAGCATGAACAAAGCTGAGATACATCTATGATAGAAGAATTATAGCTTAGATAATATAGATTTGTCAGTACTTTAGATAAAACCTTACCCACTGGGATCAGAGGGGTCTATTTAGCTGACTGCTAAAGTGCATTCACGTTACAGATGAACAGTAATGCTAACCTTAGGAAAGAAATGAGTGATGAAAAAGGAAGAAAAAAAAAGAAGAAAACCAGATCAAAATAGGAAAGAAAAACTCAGAAAAAGAAAAAAGAACACAGAGAAAGTAGAAATGTTCACATGCTGTTAGTCAGTGCAGAGAATAAGCCTTTGAAAATTATTTGCTAAAATACTTTTTGTGCTCTGCATAATTTTCTTAATCCATAATTATCCTTTAACGCACACATGTAACAGACAATGCTGTTAATGGAAGATGTACATGTATGAAAAAAGCACTAATTTCTATAAAGATTCTTTCTTAGAACATCCGAAAAAAAAGCTCTTCTACAATATGCTTTCTGCCAAAACTTAGAAAATACTTCTGAGCGCTGTTTTAAACTTGGTTAATCAGCACCTAGTAACCCTCACACGATATGGAGTAGTGCCATGTAAAGAGGATGCACCATGTGCAAAGCAAAGGCCAAAATACATCCATATACAAAAAAAGGCTTATGATGCGTGGACATATGAAAGGGAGTCTAGCCATTGACACAGGCCTTTTAGAGAGCTCTGAGATGTGGAATCAATAGGATCTGTGACAAATGAGGGGAAATGCTTCAGTAACTATGTATGGTAGAAAAAAATGCCATGTAATCAGCTAGGCATTTATCAGCCAGCAGCATTAACTCCTTACCAACACATTTTTTTCAAAGAGAACATTCCAATTCAACCAAGTACTTCAGAAAGCTGAATTTAATACAATGAAATGATGTTTATAATGGAAGAGCTCCTGACAATTTTTTTAAGAAAATCACCAAGAAGTAGGATGTAAAACTGAATACTGCACAATATTCCAGGACACAGAGAAACTCAAAGGACGATTTCTACAGCTGTAGGAGCTGCCCAAATTATTTAGATCTGAATTTTGTCATTCAACTGAATTTACATTCCAGAATTCCATGAAATATAAAGGTGGGTGTATCACATCAAAGGTTTATATAGGGAGTATCTTGCCTCCAGCAGTGGCTAGTGATGTGCCTAGAGAGCAGCATAAAATCAGGGCACAAGTGAAACAAAACTTCATGGTCCTACCCTCCATGGGAAATGCTGATCTGCATATGAGGAACCTCCTCTGAGCCAAACATAGTATTTTGATATTTAATATACACAGATATATTCCTCTATTCTTAATTGTACTTTGCAGCACTAAAAATACAACCAAAAGATGGTGGACTTTGCATTCTGCTGAAGAGAATCCTGCATTTGTTGCATAGTTAACAGGGCTCTTGGTAACTGTTTATATTGCCCTGAATGATCACTTACAAAACACCAAGGTTTTCTGTAAGAAAGCTTACATATCATTCATTCCAGTCTTCTAAAATTGGCATGAAAAATAAAAACATAAGACAAAGACACTAAGAATACTCTAAAAATAAGACTTGAAAAGACACTTAACATTATTAAAGGACACTGAGAACTAACCAGGATCAACACTGAAAGGACCATTCTCAGCTCATTTTATGAGCATTTTCTGTACATTCACATAGGAAAAAAAAACCAAACCCTGAAAATGCCTGGCCATGAAGGTGAACAAAGCTATCCTGCTATTCTTAATTGCTACTTCATCTCACAGCTTTTCAGCAAGGTAGAAGGTATTTTTCAAGTAGCAGCATGCGGTTCCATGACAGACTCCACAGGCAGATATGTCATGAGTTTTGGAGATTCCTTTATATTGGGATGCTGCTATTGCTGCTGTGTTGGATTGTCATAAACGCTCAAACAGCATTTTCCTCTCTTTTTAGACACTGGATTCTGAAGATGTTTTCCTGCTTATATAGGTATTTATATATACACATAGATATATATGTAAAAATAAACAGAACTGTATATTATGCTCATGCTCATGTATTATACAAGCTTAAAAGTTATTTTGCTAAATGTCACCTACTGTGCCAGATGTGAAATTAATGATATTCCTAATTATATTTTTAATATTGTAAAATAATTAAGCTAATCTGATTCTCTTGCTGCACTTCAGTTTTCTTACTTTTTGTTCCCATTTTTTAGTAATGTCATCTAAAACAGAATTTCAAAACTAAACAGTAACCCTGCAAACATACACATTTGTATCTTTTTAAGCTGAAACACAGAAGAAATTGAAAGCAAAAATGATCAGTAGCCACTGTTGATAACTGATTTTAAACAGCATACAATACAGGTCATTTCACCAAATACAGAATCAGAGGGCCAGCATGAATATTAGTATAGCAGTACAGATCTCTGTTACAATTTTCAAATGGCTGTGGTGTAAAAAATTACATTTTACAAACCACAATATTACATTAATCAATGAAATAACGAAATCAAAGGCTAAAGAGACTAAACCAGAATTAACCTAATTTTCATTTAGCAATAGATATGTAATCCTGCTAATTTACACCAAAGACCAAATGCCTGCAGAGCCAAGAAAACACCTAAGCCTAAGAACTCTTCACTTAACCGATTCTTTACATTTAAGAAATACAAACAATATTTTTCCTTGTCTTACAAATAAAAAAACCCAAAAACCAAAACCCCAAAACCAAATCAACCAAGCAAACCCAGAGAATATATTAAAAGATCAGAGCATTCTGGGTCAAACTGAGACCTTGGAACCTCCCTGAAAATATTGATTTTTAATGGAAATGCCACATCACATTTAGCACTGCTAGCAGATATTGTTGTAATCTTTTCTTCTCCTCTTTTCCATTTCCAAATTGAGCCCAAGAGGCTTAAGATGAGTCTGTTGATGAGGTTTCTCATCAACTAGCATTTTCATATTGGTGTGGACTTTGAGACTGACAGTATAATTTTGTGCTTCCAATGTTTTTCTACTTCTGTTTTAATATAGCACTTGAAGTAAGTACACTGGTCTCCACTTCTCTGGAGGGCTACAAAATACAATTTCCATGCTCATTGTTATTGGTCTAAACATAGCACAGATGAAACAACAAGAACAGGCTTCTTAAAGTAGTGGTAAGGTGTCCATAAAACAGTGCCTCTAGGGGCGGGGTTAGAGAAATAAAGAAGATAGTTTTTCCCTCAGTTGATTTAGATAATTTCTAAAAGATTCAGTGCAAGGAACCTGCACCGTCTAATGACAGAATCTGTAGAAATATTCTGTGCCTGCAGGTCAGCAAAATATCTTGCTACATGCTAATACCTACTTTACAACATTCCATAGTTTTATCCCTTTTTAAAACACATAGTTTGGGAGAATATTTTTTAAAAATCCTTACAGTTGCTGTTGTTCCTGTAGGGTTTTGCTGTGAAACTTATAACTATTGAAAACAGGAAATACACAGCACATTTCCCCAGTTTTTACAGAAGTATTTAATAGAAGGTACTGTTCAACCTAAATTTTGTCTTTGGTTAAAGATGTTCAGCTAGTGATTTTGATGCGCAAATTTGGATTAAGTTAAATGAACATAGGAAGAATTTTAAGCTCAAATTATCAGGGTATAGCTAAATTGTATTGGTTTTTTGGAAACGGATTACCGATATCAGAACATAACTGTGTCTTTTTTTCTTGGAGTATACATTCTATTCTGTTCCATCTTTCATTTTCAGTGAGTCAAAACTTCTGATAGTTGTGGCCAGATATCAGATGCCTGCACACAGAACGGGGACAGAGAAGCATTCTGCAAAGATTACACTCTT
>NW_010407544.1:60648-67521 GCF_000710305.1 Buceros rhinoceros silvestris | reverse complement strand
TCCCTATGTGCCTTTACCTCAAGGTTGAAAATCAAATAATCAATACAAAGTCTTCAGCTTTATATCTTATCACACATCTATCTTCGGCAACACTGTGACCCAAAGTCATAGGTACAGAATTAGTTCAATATTAACCTAGATGGAAGAATGACATTTGCTGAATCATGAATATTAATTTTTGTCACACTTAATTCTTTGGGAAACTCCCATCAACATTCCATCATATACAAAGTAATTTAGTTTTTAAAATTACTCTGTCAGATATTACAGTTATGGACAACAATCATGAGACAGATCAACAGCATAAGCTAATTTACAAAATACAAAAAATTAGCCCTTCATATTCTGTTCCGTATTGCCTTTGGCATATGAGGACCAGTGATTACATAGCAACATCTTTGCATACAAATGAAGAGATAAAAACTTCAAAAGCACTGGACCAAAATATCTTCCAAAGGATAGAAAAATAACCTGGATCTTCCTCACTGCCACAGCTATGGTACATGTAAGAAACTTCTGTTTCAAATAGTAGAAGTCTAGACTTTTCTAAATACAATTATGAAAACTATGAGGTGCACCGCCAGTAGCCGTTTTGCAATAAATTTTCTCAATTCCCGAAAGAGTTGTTTCACATTCGCTGCTTTTCAACACATTTGAGTCAATTAGTTTTTCTACTGCAATATTCATTGAATACAATTTTTAACCACACTAATAATAAAACTACCATGGAAACACTGAGCGTACTTGTGCCAAGGCTTTCATTCTGAGTTGCCTCTTTTGACTCAAGAATTACACACCTATTCTGGAGATGGAAAGATTTAATCATTCTGCTCAAACCCTGTTAATGCTGAGGATTTTAGGTGTTTCATTATATAAACCAGCAATGTCCATCTTATTTTAGGAATCTGTTTTACTTAATCTGTAAGATAAGAGACTCTCATGTTCTCTTATGACACAATCACAAATCTCTCACTGAGTTTTCATCACCATTATTGACTGTCTTTCTACCTTACTTTCTTGGGGTCACTAACATAAGCAGTGTCATGATTTTTAATTCTTCTCCCTTGAATATCAATTCTACATTAGTAAATAATTCAATTTTCTGTAGTCTTTAAGTGAGTAACAGAAGTGCTGGGAGACAAAATCTGCTTATAACTGCAGGACAGAGAATTAAGCCTAGTACAACCATTCAAAACCTTGACCCTCAAACCAAAATCACTGATCTTCTCTGAATTTTCTTTTAAAAAAAAAAATTTTGACAACTTGGAGATTTCTATTACACTTTCCAGTTTCTGTTAGATGTTTAGAAATATCTTGTAACAAAATAAATTAAGTACAACTGGTCATATTGGTGGGCAAGTTGTGCTCTACCTATACTTACTTCTGAGTCTGATTAAACATTGCTTCTTAAGCTGCTTGCAATTTAAATAATTCCTAGTATACTTTCTTTTACTCCTCATGATGGCAAGTTAGCATATGTCCTTAAGAGCTCTTGCAAAATCTGTCACCTTAAATAGAATTAATTATAAGTAACTACTTAATCATGTTATGCCATTAAAACCAAATTACTGGTGAAAAGATAAAAATATGCTTGTCTTCTTTTCTTGTCAGCTTGTTCTTTGGGACTTTTTTATACGCTATGTTCGTATTTATAGTGGTATTTGGGGGAATTTAGTTCTATCAGGATTTGATACATGGAAAGGATACACTATTTAAAAAAAATAATAGTTAGAGGTAGTTACCAGTAATTTAATTTAGAAGGAAAATTAACTGTCATTTTACTATGTTAAATAAAAAAAAAATTATTTCACCAGCTTACTTCCAGCCATAGTAATTCCCTGTGCAATTCTTAGTTGAAAAAAAAAAAGAAGGATTTTTTTCACACCTTTGGAAAGACAATGTTTTCCTAAATTCACTATATCTGTGCAGTATCAGTAAGATATTTCAAAGACAACCAATAAACCTCATTAAAATACCCCAAATTGTAGAAAAATAGGGCAAGCTGCATTGTGTACATCAATTTAAAATAATATGCAATGAAAAGGAATGCTCTTCAAAGTCTTTGAGGTCCACTCGAAAAAAAATTTATAAGCAGATTCTCTGCAGAAATTTAAACATTTTCTTTTCCCCTCTTTCTTCCTTCTTTCACTCAGTGACAAAATGTTCTCAGCATAAGACCTATCCTCTGATTAGAAAAAGGCTGTGATACCTCTGCAGGTTCCCTACAGCACAGCCTTACCAAAGCCCATAACTGATCCAAGAGCATTTGTCATCTCTGCAGTGGACTTGCTGTAATTCCCCTCCTCTAGCTTTTCATTCAAACCAGATCACAAACAATCTTTGAACAAAGAAAACCAAACTATTTTAACTGAGGGAAAATGACACATGGGTATTAAGTGCTATATACAATTAATTTAATTGCCTTCCTTGAGTAATTTAAAATATTTTTTCTGCATAAATGGTCTTCGCTTTTTTTTTGTTACTCGTTTTTCTTTAATGTAATTCTTCATCAATCATTTTTTGCCTTTTAAAAAAACACAAAAAGTATTTCTGACAAGTATTTTCAAGATGGTTTTGTTAGATCCCTCAATTACTTTTTCTTTTGAACATTTATTGATTCTAAACAATTAAATTTGGGAAAAATTTTGCTCTGACATTGAATATTTTATTCATAGATCTATCTTTAATTTTAAAAGCCAGCAAGAGTTTCACCACTAGCACAGAATCTAGTCCATACTTAGCATAGAATTTACTCTTGGTTTGGGAATGTCATAGAAACAGTATAAGACAGATTTAAATCTGGTCCAAAGAAACCATCAAAAGTACCAAATTCAGAGATTCTCGAACATAATACCAAAAATTACTGGGGGGAGCAGCAGAATATATTTAAGTAGTAATTTTTCATGACAAGAGAATAAAATTGCTAAATGAAAGATGAAATGGAGGACATAATTATTACATTTTATTCAGTAAAAAATTCAATTTCTAACATAAATAGTGAGGAAACACTGAAAATAAAAGTGTCAAAAAGGAACTCATAAAATTATCTGACTTTATATAGTTCTTTTGTTTTACAATGATATTGTTTTGCTTTGTACGAGCTTTTTCACATTTCATCATGACTCGTGCACGTATGTATGCATGTGTTTATATAAGAATGACATAAAAGCAGTGCATAAACAAACATGTTCTAGTAACTTCTTTCTCACTAAAAAGTTGTCAATAAGAGGAATTTTTTTGCATTATCAATACTGTTGTAAAAAGGTGAAGTGAAAAAAAACTGAAAAAAATGTAGTTAACCCACAAATTTGTTTCAAATGCCCATACGAGAGAGAGAAAAATCTGACTTCATTCAGCTTATTTTTCTTCATTATCAGCATTTTGTTATTACACTTATTTTCTGACTTTCTAAGTTGAGGTTTCATTAGATATTCTTACTGTTTCAGAGAAAAAACCACAACCCAGGTGAACACTTATTCTATGCTGCATTTTCCTGTTGGTAGTCTGTAATTGTTTGAAAAAGACAGTTACTTGTGTTCCATAGCAATGAGGATTACACCAGTAGGCAGGATGCATGTAACATAAGACCAGCAGTACTCATGTGAAATATGTAAGTGATATAACAATTCTGAATAAAATTCAGGTCCAAAACTTTCAGAAATGCAGGTTCCATGATTTTTCTGACACCATATTTAATCCTATCTTAAAAGAAATAGCATCATTTTGGAGGACAAAAAGTTAAGTATTTCACATCAGCAGCATATATATACACAGGATAAAAGATTACTTGAAATTGCACTTAGATTAACATCTGTGCTGTACAAGATTGTAACACATATTAATTTGGATATGCTATTGTAGGACTGACCACTAGACCTTACATAAAGAGAGATGTGTCCTACAGAGAAAAAGATGAATGCACGTAATCTCATTTCTTGAAAAAGAGCCCTCAATTTATTACTTTAAACAGGCACTTTGGATATACAGGGAGGAAAAACATGAAATATTAATCTGACTACCAAAATTATAATTTCATTTCAATTTTATGTTACCAGTACAATTGATATATATGTAATACAATTATTTTGGGGGGGGGAGGGTGAGAGGCAGGGAGCAAGGTGGAATTAACAATCTATAGTCAATATTTATATCTTTAAATATGTAACACTTAAATTAAAACCTAACTTCCTTAAGTCATAAGTCATTACATCAAGCCCATCTTAATGTGTAAGTAAAGCATGAGTAAAGCACTCTTCCAGTTAGCTACTGATAAAATATAAATCTCTCCTTAAGAATGATAATAAATATGTTTTGCATCACATTTTTGCATCCTTGTTTCAGGTTTGTTAATACCTGCATGGGAAATTATCAATTTTCCCACGAATAGCCTCTTAAGATAATTCTTCAATATTTATAACATGTTATAAATATACATCATTATTTATAAACTCAATAATAATAGAGGCTGAAATTATTTGTGTCTGTAATCCTGTTTTAGAACTAGAACCTTTTGTGAAACGAATATAGACACATTTGTAGCAGACTGTAAAGGGAATTTTATTCTAGTCTAGAAAGAGGGAAAGTAATATAAATATTTGCTGAGGTAATCTATATAGTTACATCAATTAGGATTACTTCCCAGATAAGTAACTGTACCTAAACTAACCATAAAAAGTACTAACTTTTTTCAAAGTCTTAAAATATGTTTCAGCTTAAAAAGAGCCCCCAAATGTTTAAAAGCAAAGAAACTTAAAACACTGAATTAGAATTTATGAAGGAGAAATAGGAATGGGAAAGATACTGCTTCTGCCTGAGGTGCAAAGACCACATCAGATGCAAAGTACTAAGAAAGAAAACTGCTGGGTTTTGGATACCTCTAAAGAGAGAATTTTAACAAAGCAGAGCCTTTGCTCTGTTTCCCATAGGTTGTAGGTTTAGAAAAAAAGGTGGTAAAAGGGGGAAGAATCACTGTTCCTTATGACAGGCAACATTATGACAGGCAGCATTATTCTATATGACACTATGATTGCCAAATTTCTTCTTTCCAACTATAATAGTAAATCAAATTGGGGAGTTTCTGGCAACTCCAATTCTATTAACTCAAAATATCTCATTTAATCCAAGTTTTGACCTCTGTAAATATTTTAAGAGTCACTGTTCCCTCCCATCCTGATGTAGTCTGAAGACTGAAGCAAATACATCAGAACGGACAGAGTTTCAATTTACAGCTCCTCACTTCATAATACTACTACATAGTATGAGTGTGCAGATGTATATATAAAACTGTAAGCCATATATGAACTATATACAAAGAAAGAGAACTCATGCATACCTTTGTCTCCACTTGCACAGGATTTAATATTGCTTAATTAGTTCAGAAAACAGCCTGTGCAGTTGCATCAACAGCATATATTTCACTGGTGGATTTAAAATACAGTGTTTTTAGAAGACAAAACCCTCATGTAAGTCACTCATTTTGCAATACAATTTTCAATCACCACTCCTTACACTCAGACTTCTGCCTTGTTATATAAGCAATACAGTAACAACAGTTTGCTTATGCATTGTATTATTATGGTGTAAGTAGGTTACTTCTCTTTAAGTTATAAAACCATTTGGGAAGGAACAAGAAAAGACCTGAGATTTAAAAAGTGTCAGTCGAAGGAAGATGACGTGAACTTGGAGAGAGAAAAAGCACATAAAATTCCAGATGGAAAAAGACACACAACGAAAAAATGCAGTAATAGAATGAAAGATCCCCAAATCCCAATTCTTCCCATTCTGTCATTCTTTTACAAAGGGAAAGCAGCATATTTCTGACTGCCAGCGACAATGAAAAAGGGTGGCAAGTGTGCCTACGAAAAGGACGATGGAGCCCATGTGAGTATTCCATCTTCCTGTGGTCCACTCTCTTTGTTACTCACTAAGGTGACGACTGCAATTGCAACACTAGGTACACCGGCTCCAAAGAAACTCCCCTGATAGGGAGAGAAACTTCATGGGAAATAAAGCCGTGGAGGATATCCATAAACCTTGGATAAACTTCAGCCAGTTTCTTCGAAGGGGGTGCACTTAAACGTCCTGACAGACACTTTCGATAGGGTCTTAAAAGCCCTTCTGATCATTTGTGCAACTTGGTCCTAGAAGAATGAGTCAGAGATTACCTCTCTCTTTCATGTAAGCCAAGAATCAAATGCACTGATGTACATTATCTGCATGTCAGGGCTATTCTGAGAGCCACCATCACTATGTGCAAGATAGAAGAGAAGGCATTTAGTTTGACGCTGAAATCCTCTTAATCTCAGTACTCAACATAAATGACTGAATTGATACGACAATATCATTGACTATAAGCCCAGATAACAAATGCTACATTTTGATGAAGAACAGAAGAAAAGGCACAACTACTGCTATAGAAGACAATGAGTGGCAAAGCAGTCTTCACATGATTATCCCATCACAGGGGCTACATGGCCCTGGAAAGCTCCAAGTCTCACAGACAACGACGCAGAGAACGGAAGAAAGAACACAGGCATCTAATCAGAACCGATCCTTTTCCTGCGGTTCTGGTAGCCTTTTGAGTCATCAGGGCCTGAAGGATCAATGCAGTTTGGCTGAGCTAGAGCCTCTGTCTGGTTCTGATGTCAGAAGAGACCTCTCTGGCTTCGGCAGCAAAAAGCTCTAGAGCTTGACTCCCTGCTTGTCTTGCTGGAGGCTTGAACCACAGGCAGGATTTTGGCCATGGGACTCAGGCAGCACAAACACCCACAATATAGGCTGAAATGGGATGTGACCATCCCACATAGCAAAAGGTCAAAAAGGCCTTTGATGGCCTTTGAAGGCCTTTAAGGAGGAAGGAAAGATAGCTGAACC
>NW_010407544.1:55262-60536 GCF_000710305.1 Buceros rhinoceros silvestris | reverse complement strand
GCCGCAAGACACAGCAGAAGGATTGTGTCTTAAGTAGCAAGAAGCAGAAGGACAGGCCAACAGTAAGACAGGAAGTGAAGTCGTAGTGATGTTCCATTTTGTACACCAAACCCTGAGCCATCAGAAAGAGCAGGTTAGCAGAAGTCCTCTGCGGATGCTAGGAGGGAAATATTCCTTGTTTCCAGTTGTGAGGCATGAACGCACGCCTCTCTGTAAGAGCATAATATACGCAACTTATTCAACATACAGTATGCATCTGTACAAATATTCACAAAAACATACACACATACGAGATACAAAATACATCTTAATTTGTTAGTTTCTAGAAATATTTAGATATAAGGCCCAAGCAAATCAAGAGACTACCCCAAACTTCACAGCACAGTTTAAAATAATTTTATAATCGCTAAAGAAATTTTCTAAAGAGAAAAAAATGAAGATGATTGATGCATGTTGGCTTTATTAGCGTTATGAGAAAGGTAGCTTATGGACACATTAACTGTGAATAATTGTTCATTTTTCATGTACTGGAAACATTTATAAACAGTGACAGAATATTTGACTATTAAACTGTAGGTAATATGTGATTTGCCTTACATGTACAATCAAAATTCAAAATCATTATATTATCAATTTACTGATTCATGCACTTAAATACATACTTTTTCATGATTCTGACATCATACATTTTTTTTACATACATACTAACACACGTGACTTCTTGCCAAACTAAGCAATCCTTCTTTTCTCAGTTTTTAAAGAATGTACATCTGTGCAGGCTCTCATGAAAAAATGACTTTTGCAGGACACATGAAGAATCGCCACGAAAAGGATGGCATGAAGAGATTTCTGATGTGTCTTTTTTGCTCAGAAACAAATCAAGTTTGTTTCAGACTAAGACCTAGAAAATTTTTCAACGCTCTGCACCTTTTAGTAATTTGATCAAACCTACGTTAAAAGCCACACAGAAAGCTGTTTAACTTTATCAAGATTGAACAGGCTGCCAATGTAGCTGATAAAATGCAATATGCAGAAAGAACTGCAGTTAACTGAATTACTGTGCTGTAAAATAGAAGCTGTAGAAAGAAAGAATTTTGTTTTAACTACACTTCTTTCAAAATATGCATAATTTTAAGCCTGGTAATTTAGTTCTCAGGGAAAAGGATTAAGTTTGTGAGATGTAACAGGGATATTAATTCCTATTGTCTTGTCTGCAGGGGTGATGTGCAGAGTTTATAATGAACATGTGCTAAGTTTTGGAATGTAACAGATAAACCAATCTTTATGAAGTTACAGGATTGTGTATGGGATACAGGGTGCATGGGATTTGGTGTAGGGTGGAGACTAGTTAAACTTGTTTTACCCTCATACAACTCTCCTATCACTTACTTGCAAACAGCTGAGCTGTGGCCAGTGCATAGACAACTGTCCAAAAGGGTGGAGAATGTCAGCACAGCAACAGCTAGCTGCCAGGTGCCACGGGCATTTCAGCTCATTTCACTCACCACGCAATCCTATAACTGTGTGGTGACCTGGCAGAGACCATGTGAAAGGGTGGGAGAGGCCACTAAGTGCTGAGGGTAATGGCTGGGGCTGGAGGCAGGAAGCCTTGAACCTTTAGAGTCTTTAACAGCCCTTCACTAACTCGAGGCTTGAAGAGTTTTAGCTGGAGTCTTAGTAGACCACAAACCAAATCTTTTACTTTAAAAAATGGGAGAAAGCCCTAGGTCTCAGACTACAGGGCAGCTCCTGTCACAATGCCTTAAGCAGTCAGGTTCCTGGGAGCTCCAGCTGACCAGAGCGAGTGCTGCCACGTAAGCTGACAGGAAACCAGACAGGCTGCTACCTGAAACTTCCTATCTTTCAGCAGAAATGTATAGGAACTGACATGCTTCCTTGAAGTATTTCATTTCTGATCAGTGATCACATGCATACTAAAGAATGGCACCTCACTGGAAGTTGACTTCCTTGAAGTGGAAAATGCCATGTGGAAACACAGAAAAGCATCTACTGGGCAACAACGTGCATATGAGGCACAGAGAAAGTTAGAGGTAATTGTGGACAAAGTAATCAAAAGGTAAAAAAATTGTGCCCAGAAAATCAAGAGACAATCTACTTTCTGACTGTTATGTTTCCAGTAGAAAATTTTATTCTGTTGTTTTCCTCTCCTACCTCATTTTATTTCACAGAAACACTGAGGAGCTACTCCTGGCAAGTCAGGGTTTTTTTTCCTGAAGGTCAAGAAGTGGAAGAATGCAGGGACAAAAGCTGATTGATGTTTAAATTGTATTTGCAATACTGCATTGCAAGAAATGGAGAACAAAAAGGTGAGCAAAAGCCAGAAAGGAGAATTTTAAAAAAGAATTTCTGAAAATATAACATCACATACACCGTAACAGCTACTATATAGTTCTGTTCAAAATGAAGAGTAACCAACATGAAGTGGGACAAGTCAAGAAAAAAATGATAGTGAATGAAAAATGGAATGATTATTCAGTCAAGGACAATAAAGTGCACTTCTGAAAATTTGCTTTTCTGTATCATTCCAAATACATGGTGAAATCTGAGATCTAAATAAAATTAGGAGCATAAGATGACATCTTACACTGCAGATTTATCTCCTATACTCCTTTGTTCTTCTTAATCTTAGAATACCATATTTTTTGAAGGCTTGCATTTTGGTGTAAGCCAGTTGTGTTAGATATATGCATGGCCATTACAAATAGAAGGAAATGGTTATTTATTTACAGTCATTTAATTCTTGTGCATGTAATTCTAGAAAGAAACATTTGATAAAGCAACAAAATTTGAAATACTCAAGCTGAACCCAATCTTCTAAACTAGGGAAAACAGAGAGACTATGCACAGTCAAGCCGTAATTCTATCAGTAAGTATCAATGAGACCTTTTTGGAGAGTATCTGTGTTGCTTTCATAGTCATAGGATTGTTTTTCTTTCAAATATTTTGTAAGAATAGGTGAATTTAAAGACTTTAAGCTGGTCATGTATTGAAAAAACTTTTCTTCGTTGCTCACTGTATTGAAAATTAAGCAAATTTAAAACCAGAATGAGTAACCAATCTGTATCTCTCTTCACTTTAGTTCTAATATGATGGCAGAATGACGACGACAGAGTTTAGATCCACACATTATATTTAGTAATCAAACAAAGCCTATTTAATGTTTTCTGCACAGAAAATTTATTTAATGTGAAATAAATTCCTTTACATATTAATGAATATATAACACTGTTTACAGAATTATTATGACTATGCATGCTGTGTACTACACTGACACACTCGTCAGAGTTCACTCATTAAAAACACAGTAGTATCAAAAACTGCCGCAGTTCAGTATTGTATAAGACAACGTTATTGGTCATTTATTTCTTTTGAGATATATGGCTCTAATACAGGTTTGACATGACGGATTTCAAAACAACTTAATTTTTTAGAATTTACTAAATTTCTGTAATTGAGATGGGCTAAGACAAATTTTAAATCTTAGCAACTTAAATAAAATGCCTTTCTGATATTATATGCCGAAGGTCTCAAAAAATGCAAAAGAAAATGAAAGAAACAGGTAGGGGTTTTTTTCTGTCACAAAGCTTTCTTTTTAGTTTCTTGAATTTTCTTCAGCCTGTAATCATTATCCATTAGTAATACTATACATTAGAGAGAAGACATCTCCTTTTTTGTGTGTTTTTTTCTAGATCATTATGATTGCACAGCTACATAGATACTGTTGCTATCCTATATTTCTTTTCTCATGTCTATTTAGTCAACATTTAAATTTACACCATGTTTCATAAAAGTCTGCAAATTCTTTAAGATCAAAGAGCATACCAGAGATGGGGAACCTTGTCAATAATTTATTCCTGAGACAGGACAAGAAGCAGCTCATAAGTAAGTTGTAAACAAAACTGAAAACTAATTCTATAATAATTATTTCCCTGTGTTTTGTAAAAGGGCATTATGGCATTCCTCTGGACAATATATTCTTGCTAACAAGGACAGTGCAACCTTAATGATCTGAAACTCGTTTATCTGGGAGACGCAAGATTCAGTCACACAAATGAATTGTGGATAAACTAGGGTCACTGAGCAAGAGATCCAGCAGAGTCTATAAGCTCCACAGGACAGAAACTCTCTCCTGCAGAGCCTTTCTTTTGAGAAACAAGTAAACTCTGCAGGCTCAAACATTTCTGTACACAATATTTTAAACACAAAGAACCAGATGTACTGAAGCAGCCCCGGTGGACACACCAAACTTTGAGTTAACTGCATGTGTTTGTTATTGCTAATTGTCCAGTTATATGTGTATGGTGTTTGGTTTGTTGATTTTATTATTTTTTATTTCTTAAATTAAAGTGCTCCTAGTTCATGTTTAGATTTCATTTTACATTTCTTTAAGGATTCCTCTTTAGAACCTTTTTTTTTTCCCCACTTGGAAAATTATCAGATACACTAGACTAAAGGGCAACAGTCTAGAGTAAACTTTATCATGCAATACTTTACTCCAAGAGGTAAAAAGAGGCAAGGATCAGTTATAGATTCATATTTTTTTCTGTATTCCCTATTGACTTCTCTGTATGTTCACTGTTTTTTACAAGGGCAGTAAAAAACACATCAACTATGACAACAAGCACAAAATAGCAGTATTGTCTGTAAATGAAAGAAAATTCTCTAGTAACTTAAGCAGTATATTACATTAGAATATAATAAAAGATTGTTCTATCTTAATAAGAATTATTTTCCTCTAAGTACAAAGTATTTATTTTTAGTGGAAATAAGAGAATTTTCCCGCAGGGGATATCTGAAGGTAGAACTATATACTATTCTAATACCCTATAATAACCTAGATAAGCGAGATTTAACAACTCTGCAGGACTGAAGTTTATATCCTGCCTGGAAATTGTAAAGTACAGAAGCAGTCAGCCCTCTTCTTTTCCTGTGGTTCCTGTGAAAGAGTTGTGATGTTTATTACACACTGAGCCTTTTTACCCCAACACAATGCATTTCTGATATTGTTGACAATAGATTTTAAGAATTCATGTGTACCGAAATCATACAGGACTTTTTGATGGATTTAAATCAGAAACTACACAATGGGAAGTAAGAAGAAATAATTAAGGATGTTTTGTACCTGTAGGTTAATTAAAACCAGCTTTAGGTGGCAAATATTTCAATTAAAATGGAAACTGACTGGAAATATTTGACCATTTCTTGGCAAAATTTCCTGTCCTCACAATGACCTATTAATTCATATCTGTAGGG
>NW_010407544.1:36482-55184 GCF_000710305.1 Buceros rhinoceros silvestris | reverse complement strand
CCTTTGTGCAAAATTACCCTTTAATTCATATCGGTAGGGAAAAAAATCTCCCATAGACACTAGCTTTAATGTGCTTTTTTAAAAATTAAATTCTATGATTTTAGTGTACCACAAAGGAAGCTAAGGTAATCTAATGAATTTTAGTCCTGACTGAGAAAGAGCTTTCTGTCCAACTATTCAGCTGCCATCTTAGCCAGCGCAGGAAGCAGGTATGTCCCTGTCCCTACTCCTTCAGACTATTCATATTCCCTGTTAGAGCTGTGGTATCTGATAGCTTAATACAGCCTGTTGCCTTTCTTGACTCCTGGTGAACAATGGACCAGTACCTCAGCTTCCTCCTGGGCACTTTTCACAGAAGGGGACAACAAATAGAAAAGGAAGGAAGGGTAACAACTCAGTTGGCAAGCTGGTGTGGCATTGTGGCCAGGAAGGAATCTGGCAGTGACAGAAGAGAGAGGGACTTCAGACATAGATGAGCATTGTAGTTTGAGGTAATACAGAGAAGTTCTTCTCTGTTCAGTGATTTTACTTTTCAGCTCAGTCTCTTCTAAGTGACTGCAGTGTCTGAAGTTAACAGCATATTTGTGCAGACAGTGTCTGCTGCTAGAAGTGATAACGCTTGATGTCCACAGTTACTACTAAGGAATGGTCTGCAGAAAGGCTCTTGCTTATAGTTGCTCCTACAGAAACCAAGGTCACTGGTAAATCTTGTGCACCACATTGGGAGTGCAGTAAGTGAAAGGGTCATAAGTAAGCAAAAAAATTGCACGTGTGAGGAGGAGTGAACAGCACAGGCAACACAAACCTGATCAACAAGGTATTATTCCATTCCATATAGGTCATATTCAGTATAAAGCTGAGGAATCACTAGGGTCAAACCCTCTTCCTCAGTGGCTGGCATCCAAGGAGGACCCTGTTCTTCTGCCTGCGATTCTAATCCGTGAGTTCCTGAATCCTGTTTGCTTCTGCTGAGTCCAGTCTGGGACTTCCCCAGTGTCAGTGGTGACCATCGGGGAAGTTTGATATTGGTTTTGTATAGATTTCATTATTTTCTTATTAATATTTTTACATTTTACTGTTATGGCTTAATTAAAGTTGTTTTAGTTCCCTTTCCAACCCATAAGTGCCTCTCTCTTATTCCCTTTCCCTTCCCCTTCTAAGACAGAAAAGGTGTTAATAGAAAGCATCTGCCATTTGTTTGGTGGCCAGCCCAGCCTCAACTGGTGACAGTGAAGCACACATGAAGACTGTTGGTAGGCCTACAGCTGAGTTGGCTATGGGTAGCACTCACGTAGAGGTGGAGTGGACTAGTCTGATTTGGAATTTGGGAATGGGAATAAATAATTGCTGGGCAAAGCATAGGAGGATGATAGAGCTTTGTTAACTAAGCGAAACTGCCATTTCAAAACACAATTAGATGAGTCAGCAGCACTGATTGTCACACATGCCTGCATAAGTACACACACATGCAGATGCACACATCTATATTGCAATGCCATTTTTCAATGCTGGAAATCTTTTGGTCAATCTCCCATTGTTTTTTTAAATGCTGCTGCTGCTAACACTAATGCTGCTCCTCTATCAAGGAAGAACTAGACCTGGTGCATTTATCTGAAAACCCATAGCTATGCAAAGAAGGTCCTGGTATAAAAGTTGCCTTAGTTTTACCACAATTCTTAATACTGATAAAGCTAAATATTGGGAAAAAATGTTACTTCCATCATTCTGTAGTGTTATGTATGTATTTTTGGTAAGAGGAAAAGTGAAGAAAATAAAATCCCCTCAGAATGAATGAATTGATTCAGATAGAATTCTTATGAACTGAGGGTAATGGGTTTGTTAATTGTTTTCCTTTTATTTATTTGTAAATATCTATAAATGGAGAAAATATACTACCTGCTTCTCAGGATATTTAAGCAAAAACATTTTAAGGTTTGTGAAAAAATAACATGACAGTAAAGCTTCACCTGTTCTAAAAACGGCAGCGACAGCAACAATAAGCTATAAAAAACCCTGTATCCTGAGACAATATAAACCAGTGCTGTTCAGCATCAGCTGACTCTTTGGAATGAAATCAGTGGGAGTAACACTGTTTATGTTTAGTTTTATGGATCTATGATTTTACTTCTTTCTTTCATAGCAGTTGTTTTCTAAATTGATACTTGCGTTCACTTATCAATTTTCTTTAAGTAGCACAGTATTTACAACAGCAGCATGTAGTAACATGAATCAGGTTGCCCACACTGTCTTGCTCAGGACTGCTTTTGCAGTTAATACTCTAGCGACACACAATCATACTGTGGTAGAGTAGAGCTCACAATTTCACCATCATGGCTTCCCACTGAAAAGCAGTCCTCTAACGCCCTATAGACATATGGCTCTTCCGCTGGCCCAGAATCACTGGTAGAAGAAAATGATAAATTTCTATCTCAGTTGCATCCAAATCTAGTGAGAAGCAAGAGCATTTAGACAGAAAGTCATTATAGTGTGCTCTAGGAAAACAGGCTGACAACTTGTCTCTTAAGGCTGGGTTGGTTTTTAGTGGAAGGGAATATAGGCACTAAGCCTTAAGAGCTCTGACCCCTGACATGCTATAGGTTACTGCTATTTGGGAAAAAAATGTTCACTTGAAGACTAAGCAGCTGTCTTGAATCAACTGAACATATTTACAATCTTTCCTTTTTCCATAAAATCTGAGAAATTATATTTTCAGTTTATGCCTTACGCTTTACTGGAAGTGACTCTGGACAGTGGGTTTTCTCAGTATTTGTGACTGAAAAGCGGTGTATGCTACACCAATAAAAGCGTGGGGCAATTCTAATAAGATGCAGTATGTGAAACATTTCGTGACTATCATCTGAATCAGAAACTGTTTGAGATCAAATTACATGTCTATTATGCAGACCAGATTTTGCTTTGAATTGAAATAAATTGATCAAAACTGAAAAACCAGTGATACATGCTGCAGTCTTGGATAAAAGAGCTGACCATAAAGAAGAATGAAATATACCGGCTAGGAAATATATTTTGTAGAGCTTCAGATTATGATATCTCGATCAGAAGTGATGAACTACTAGCATCCCTGCAAAGTTTAGTACTGGCAGAGATTTGCAGAGGTGCTGACAATGCTTTACAAAAATAATTTGCTACTGCTCTCAAGAACGTTTTGTTGTAAATGACCTTTACTGCTAAAGATGAAGACAAAGAAAGGACAGGAGATAAAGATGTGGAAATCAAAACTAGGGTCAAATAAAACTTGCTGAGCATTACACTTTCAAGCCAGTGATAAGCAGAGAGTTGCTTTGTAGAGATCAGCGTACAACGACATGAATTTACGTATGGGACTAGATGGGCCTAGTAATTGTCATAGAATTTGGTCTGCAAATTGTTAAAGCAGATGGTCAAGCAGATTTACACTAATAAAAGTTACATGAAAAAATTTCATCACATCTAAACATGTTTCTATTGATACTTAAATATATATGAGATTATAAGAGGTACTGGAATTTTCCCTTTTACCTACAATCAAGCAGATTTACACTAATAAAAGTTACATGCAAAAATTTCATCACATCTAAACATCTTTCTATTGATACTTGAATATATATGAGATTAGAAGAAGTACTGGAATTTTCCCTTTTACCTACATGGTTCACGTATGTAAATTGTGAACAAACGTTACCCTGGCCCTCATTTCTAAACAGTCTTTCTGTCATCTGCAGGAAGAGCAATATAATAATATAGATTAAGTGCTTATTTTTCCACATCATACCTAATAGCCTATAACATAATTTTCAGTCACAGTTCACTGGAGTTAATTTTAAAGCATAATATTGCAGTCAAGGTTTCTTCACAATTACTTAGGCATTACAAACAAATGTGGACTGGCATGTATTGATTAACTGTATGCAAATAGACCCTTGAAGGCGAATGAGAACAGGCTTAATAAAAAATAAAAATGAACTCTCTGTGAAGGTGTACTGTCATCAATGTGCATTGTTACATCTCAGTTGCTGTAGGAGAGCAAGAAAAATTGCACCAAGTTTGTGTCACTGTGCAGGATATTCAGTTAGCAGGTTTTTTTGGTTTTGGAGTTTTTTTGAACTGATGGTAAAATTTAAGGAATTTAAACAAATCAGTTCTCTTTGTGTGTAGATTACAGCAATTTGTGGTGTAGAAATTTATGTTCAGGAACATGTGAGAAAACAGTATCAGACAGCAATTGGATATTTTCTAATAAAAAAGAACACCGTATAGAAAGCCATCCTACAAAATTTTTTTTTTCATCACTGGTAGCTTTAGTCATGAAGAGTAAGATCAGTTGCTCCGTGTGGCTAAACTAACTTAAACCTAAAGTCTATTATATATGTAGTTAACTTTGTAAGGAATACATTTCAGACTGTATTTGTGTTTTCTATTACCATTGTACAGCAGAAGTGTGAAGAGAATCTAGAATCCCTCCCCAGAAAAAAGGGGTGAAAACCTCAGAAAACAGTTTTTTCTACATAAGAATGTAGCTACACATTTTGTATAAATTTTAATGTGACTGTATATTAAAAAAAATAAAATGAAATCTCTGAACTTTACGAGGTAGGGCATTTTACTTTGATTATGTGGTCACTTATGGCTTTAATAGTTTCACATTTTAGTGACCAAATATAATACTAAGATATAATAGAAGCTCCCTCATCTGTTAAAACTAGTTGTTTATTTCCTGCCTCTCTCAGAAGCAAAGTACTTCAGTGAGGGCAATGAAATTAAATCCTTATTCTTCTTATCCTCTGACATTCAGCTTAGAGGGCAATACATAAAATAGTATAAGTTACCACACTGTGCTAACTGTATACACTCCTTCTTAAGAGACCTTCAATTTATTTTAAACATATTTTATTCAGTAAGAAAGCTATTTGAATTATAATAAAAGCAAGGTTGCCTGGAAAATGCTTTATTTCTCCAGAAGAAATTTGTTGCAAACCTAGTAATCTTTCTTTGAAATGCTTTATTCTTCCTTTGATATTTCTGAATTTATTCAAAATAGACTTCAGTGAACTTCTAGGTCTAATTTAATTATGTTGTGAATTTGTGTAGAAGTTTGTTAGAGTATAAATGAAACTCTTGTTTAAGGCAATCTCAACAGAGAAAGCATGAAAGGGTGCTGTATGTCAGAAATGAAGCTACTGTGGGGTTCACAAAGATGGCTGCTAGAAGGATTTTCTTTGTTGTTATTACTTTTCTTCTGCAAACTCTGATAAATATCTCTACTTAGCAGATGGAAGTGGCTAAAAATATTAACTTAGTCTGGAAGATTCAAAGGAAAATGATACTATAGCTCCACTCGTTTTGTGCCCTAATCTGAGGCAGAGGCTGTTTGAAGACTAATGACTGCTGCAAGCTTGAAACCTCTAGGTAGCTTTACTTCTTCCAGTGGTTCCACAAGGTAGATTCCACACCACAGTATTTTTAAATGAGAGCTATGCTTCAACACACAAGTCTGCATTAAGAAAGCACCCATAGAGTAACACCTAATATGTTAGAGACATTTGAAATATCTGTTTCAGGTGAATTCTTAAGATTAAGTAGTTTCAGACACAAATGCATTACTTGAAACACAAAAGAGTAAACGAGTATGATTATTGCTAACCTGAGGAAGCTGGTGGTATTTTCTAGTTCATATATGTAATTGCTCCGTTTGCTTCATAGGTTAAAAAATTTCCATAGACTTTTTATTTCAAAAATATAATATTAGTTTATCTAACCGTAAATTTAAGAAAATGCCTTTCGGCTAATGGAAACAAGCTGTAATACCAATATGAATTCTATGTATCCATAGTTCAGGACACCTTATCTCATCAAGGTAACAGTAATGGTTAGATAATGACCTGGGGAATTAATTGGTGCTGTTGTAACTGTTTAGTAGTCTGAATGGGGAATTTGATATGAAGTAAAATATTTGCTCTCTCCTGGTGAGAAACATAACTGGAAAACCAGGACAGAACCATGGCCATTTCTAGACCAATGGATCACTTCCATCATCACCTCTCTTGAAAATGTTTATCTGAGTGATCCCTATGTCTTGTTTCTAAAACAATTATTAAACTTTTAAAACAGGGAACATTCACAATGGTTAAACATACAGAAAAAATGCTTCTTTTGATTCAGAATTATCACAGGTAAGATTGCTTTATCACACTTTTTGAGATAACTGGCATTAGATGCTGCACTGAGGAATTAAAATGTCATCTGGGATGATACTGGTGACAATAATAGGAATAATCTTTTTACCTCAACCAAAATAGTGAACCAAAAAATGATTTATTGTTTCTGAAAAATGTAATACAAAGTCATACAAGAGAGCCTTATGCAGAAATCACTACCTAACTGAAGAGTTCTTTTCAGCTTAAATACAAGACGTCTTCCAAATCTCACTTTTCATTCAAAAAGGGAAGATTACTCTGTAGTTGCTATAGTTGTAAGAATTTTGAAAATATGAATAGATTGCAATTCAGAATTGTAAATTGCTCTATCTGTAAATACCTAGAGATATTTAACTCTAATGTTTCATATATTTCTGTGGCTCTGTAACTGAATTTTCTTTGACATCTAAATATCAAAATGAACTGATCATGTTTAGTAGTAACACGTTAGTATGATTGGCGGATGTATCAGCATATAATAAAATAAGGTCAGAAGTTCATTTTACTCAATTAAGGATTTATAGATTAGTGTAAAACATTGAGAAACATTGAAAATTTTTACTCCAAATCCAGAAATTTCTGGTAGTAGTTTCTGCTTTTGTCTAAATGCATCACCTTTGAAACACACAAACCAAGAAGCAAATCTACACTTCTTGTTCAAAAAAGGCAAAAAGATATTGGTAGTATATTTTCTCCACTCAGATTCTACACCGAGATTTTCTCTAAAGGGCATTTACCATTACATGAAACTCCTGAAATAAAGGTTAAAAATTCAGCAAAGGAAGAAAACAATTTCAATTATATATTTCAAAAATACGAAATTACATACAAATGAAAAAAATTAAAATGGCACAGAAATTTGAAGCTATGCAGCAGGATAGACTATATATATAATACAGATCTGGTATAATATGTAACAATTTTTGAGTGACCAAAGGAAAGATTAAATAACATGGTTTGAGGCTTGTAGACATGTATAAATTGGTCTTGCTAGAACAAATAAAAAATATCACACTTTTCACCTAGAATCACAGTTGAAATACAACAGAACTTAATTTAATGTATCAGCACCTTTTTCTAACATCATATATATTATCGATATTATAATAGTATTTTCTTTTTTTTACCAAAGCAGTGTCTACTGCAAATTGCGACTGTATTTTGTAAGAAATATAATTTGATTTACTAGAATACAAGCTCACCCTAAACTGATGTCTTGCATTATAAGATTCCAGCTTTTTTTTTTTTTTTTTGGAAATCTCTGCTGCGTCAGATGGTGGAGGATGAGGGGAGTTAGCGCTCTGGAGAACTGAGTTCTTTGCATTAACGTAAGGTGGTTATGTTAGCCAATGGTGCCATTTGGTTCAAAGGCTCCATATATTTTACTACATATTTCCCCTTTTTGTTTTTTTTTTTTTTGGGGGGGGGGGAACATTAGGTAGCCACATGTTAATAACAAGAAAGTCTGTTTTAATTTTTCTAAAAAATAGGACTGTTTAGAGATATGTCAGAAAGGAAGATAAACATTTCTGTAAAAGATAGACATGTGCTAACCTGAGAAAGATGATTTGAGTAGTCAGAAAATCCCTACTGGCACAAACATGAGGAGACACTGGCCAGAAAAATCTGTCTGGTTTTCAGACTGTGTAACACTTCTCTTATCAGGGAAATAGAAGTGTCTGTCACTGAAATCTTAGCTGTCACATTAGCATTAAATGCTTGCCTGCTAGCAAGCATTGTAAAAGCTTGTTAAAGGTTTTCATTGTAAATACTATTTTTCTGAGAGCTTAAACAACACTACAGAAAGGGGCTCTGGGCTAAAATGTGCTATATTACGTATCTGTTAGACAGCATGTCTTTAGGCACATATGTTTTTAATTCCTCTGCTGAGATAGGTCCAAATCCTAATCTTGAATAGCAAAGCTTAAGTGAAAGCAATGGGACAGAATCCTTCAGAGTACTCAAGGACTGGTCACTTAATATGCAACTTGCAATGTGATCCTCCACGCTGGGATCTCAGTCAGAAAGAAAAATCTCTCCTGGTTCCTTGAAATTCCTTCTAATTAAATTGATTCAAGACAACTACAGTTTAAAGACAATTTTTATTTGGATTAATAGCTGATTAATAGTTAAATGCTGCAGTCTCCTCTATGCAAAAGCAGGACAAAAATTTTATTAACACTTCACAAGTGGCAACTGCTGAGTTCAGTAAGAAGCAATATTTGTAGTGAGTGTGGAGGTCTAATTTAATCCACCATTATCAACAAGTATTTTCAATATTTCTGAGTAATTAATACAAAACACATCTTGACTTTCTAGGTGCAGGTTTATATGACATAAAACCATGATAAAGACTAAGGAGGAGAAAGTAGGGAAATTCAACATGTAGTGTACAAACCCAATTTTTTCAGCTTCTATTTTTCTGAAGTAAGCAAAGAACTTCTTTTAAATCTAGGGCAGTTCCAATTAGTTTCTGATTGTCTCTCTCACAGGGTTAACTATTTCATAACTGTTAATATTTATTCTACTTTATCCACTATTCTATTCCAAAATTTAATTCATTTTTACTGTGAAAAATAATAAAGAATACACAGCATACACTTAATCTGTAAAGCTCAACAGTTTTAAAGGGAACACTAATTCCATTATTTCCACTTTAGGAAAGGAAACAATAAAGAAGTGTAGTGATTAAGTGATTTGCCCAAGGTCAAATACGTCAGCAGAAGAGAATTAGGAGTTCATAGATTAGCTGACTTCTTATTAGCATTACATTGACATATTTTGTAAAACTACAGGTAAAGATTGCTTGCTGTGTAATAATGTACTCTAATAACTTTCAGTGGGAATATCCACTTCAAGAGAAAGGAAGCAATGAGAAAATTAATACTAACAAATCATTAGATGAGATAGTATTATAGACAATTCACAGATGAAACAACTTATTGACTAGTGATGGTGCATTCTCTCTCACCTAAAACTGCAAAGGTACTGAAAGCTAGATGTAAAATGCAGTAAAAAATTTTTTTTGAATGCAAAGTTAAATAGCAGATGTAAAAAAAGGCAGTCTGTGAGACTGATATCCATACTGGGCAAGTTACTATAAACTATAATGAAAAAAAACCTCAAGCATGGACATTGGATAAATACGCTATACTTTGGATGAGTAAAGGTGATCTTTGTAAAGGAAATTTTGGCTTTGCAGACCTACCGAAGTACTTTGAATTGTCGAATGGACACGTGAATGTGAGTGATTTAGTTGCCTGGAAATACTTAGCTGGAGTCTACCTTGGATTTGCAAAAGGCTTTTGGTAAAGATTCTCAATAAAGGCTACTAAAAAAATAAGGCTGTTGAAAAAAGTAAGCGGATAAGAAGGAAGGCATGTGTAACTGATACATTAAAGGACAAGTAGTGGAGCTGGGAGTAAATACCCAGTTACTGCAATCGAGAGACATTGCTGCTTGACTTATGCAAAGACCTTTTACTAGGGCTTGTGCTTTTCAACATTTCAAATGATCTGTGAAAAGGGATGAGAGTTGGTGACAAAATGTTCCTGATCAGTATTAGTTGGGATAGTCAGGACAAGGACAGTGAGCGTAGAATTCCAGAAACAACCTGCAAGACTTAGTGACAAGCCAAAACAACCTCAGATTCAATGCCCTGTAAATAAATATAAAAGTGATAAATAAGGCAGGGCGGGAGGTGATGGGGAATTTAACAGCACATGTAACTTTGTAGGCTTGGAGCTGACAATTACACAGAAAAATGAGGCAACAGTTTCATAACTGTTCAATGTCAGTATGCAGTAAGAAACTAAGAAGAAAAGCTGGTGGAATAATTTTGAAATAGTATAAACCTAAGAATCTCTCATACTTTGAAAACCATGTGGAGCATACAACGTCCAAAGAGAGGGAACAAAGATGATCAACAGATTTTGTGCAGGTAGCAGACGAAGATATTTCTCCTGAAAAGAAGATGTCCAAAGAAAGAGACGAGGCTCCCAAATCATTAGCGGCAAAAAGAGAATGGAGTTTACTGTTTTTCCAGACCAGTCAAATCAAATGCAATGTCAGTTCAAATGAAGCTAGAAGAAACCACATTCAAAACAAATAAAAGAATGGTTCTTTATGCACAAAATGAACTGGGTAGTAGGTTCACACAACTCATTGTCAAAGGGCACTGTTCTAAGGTTTAAATATGTTTATGGGAATAGATTAAGATGATCAACAGATTTTGTGCAGGTAGCAGACAAAGATATTTCTCCTGAAAAGAAGATGTCCAAAGAAAGATAGAGACGAGGCTCCCAAATCATTAGTGGCAAAAAGAGAATGGAGTTTACTGTTTTTCCAGACCAGTCAAATCAAATGCAATGTCAGTTCAAATGAAGCTAGAAGAAACCACATTCAAAACAAATAAAAGAATGGTTCTTTATGCACAAAATGAACTGGGTAGTAGGTTCACACAACTCATTGTCAAAGGGCACTGTTCTAAGGTTTAAATATGTTTATGGGAATAGATTAACGGAAGAGAAAACCAACAAAATCTTAATCTTTAGAAACCATATACATCTGATGAAATTTCTTCAGCTAAAACTGCTGGAGGCTGGCAAATGTCTGGAAAAGTATCATGTATAATTCTTATTCTTACTTTCCTCTGGGCATATATTTCTAATCCTTGCCCAGA
The DNA here is from genome assembly GCF_000710305.1 of Buceros rhinoceros silvestris. Classification (NCBI taxonomy): domain Eukaryota; kingdom Metazoa; phylum Chordata; class Aves; order Bucerotiformes; family Bucerotidae; genus Buceros; species Buceros rhinoceros. Next base: position 44,309 of record NW_010407544.1, on the reverse strand, counting down.
GACAGAATGCAGGCCACGCAATTCTTATCCTAATCCAATATGGCTATTATTTTTTTGCTATGCTTCCCCTACTCATTATTTTTATGTAGCTCTTTGAAGTGGGCATGGATGCCTTTGAGGCACCTAGATGTGTTGACGTTTGGTATATTAAAAATACTTGGTTTTCTGTTTTGGAGGGTACTCTTGGAGGGTAGAAGGGAAGAACAGTCATAAAATGTAGGTGCTGCAGTACTTCACTTATAAACAGGCATCCTTTATTGGATAAGGTCTGAAACACAGGATATTTTTCACGTTTTTAGGACAGTTAGAAATTTTTTTGCATTATCATGGCCATGAAGTAAGTATCTTGCCTAAAACACTAATACCTTGACTCGAACGCTAAGTTGTAAGTGAATCAGTAGACAAGTGCAAACATGGAATCTCTCTGAAAAGTTAACAAGTCTCCCAATGTGAAATCGTACTTTGCCATTACAGAATACCTCTTGGCAACTATCAGAATACCAATCAGATTAAACACAACTTCCTCTAAAGTTTTTCAAATAAACCAACATGGCTTTATGATAGCATTGAGTAGTAACACTTTGTTTAATATGTACATTAATTATTGCTGAATTATAATGGAGTTCCTAAAAAGATGTATAATGTTCACATCAATACTAAACGAACTCATTATGATCAGTGTAATTACAATGAATACTAACTAAATTAATGGCAGTTAGACATGTTAGAAAAAGTGTCACCCATTTACTTGACATTTCCAAATGGAATATATTTTGATACTGCATTTGAAAGAGTAGTTTGAATAGGAGCGTGAACTAGTGTGTTTAGCACAGATTTTTTAGTATCATTGAACAACTAATGATTTTATTGTATGTTGTTTATATATATATACACGCAAAATACATGCATTATCTGAATTACATGAAAGTAACAAAGCTTCAAAACAGTCTGTCTCTTCTGTTTGTATTTAATTCCACCATATATACATATAAGTGTAAAATACTAGATGCATAGTCACAAAAATAGGTAGTCAGGAAACAGACTACATATGCTGCTATGCCCCAGTTCTGCTCTCCAGTATTTATTCTAGTGTGCACTCTACAGAGCAACCATGTTAGAGACTGGAAAACAGCATTTCCAGGCAAAGCCTGATGTCAGGTGATATGTTTAGCATGCTTTTGCATTCATACTTCTTGACCTGTTGGCCTAAGCCTTACATAAACTATTCTTGCCTGTGGCAAAAGAAACCTGTCTTGGGGGTTGTATCTGTAGCCGCATGCCAGGTGCCTCATGGGCTCTTAAAGAGTATTACTTGTGCACCAGTTTTCAAGAAAGAATCTAGTTTTATCCACGAGATAAAATTTTAGCAGATTCAGACAAATAAAATGTGAAGCCTATTTCAACAGGAGAAACAAAATTCTTAACAATGCACTTTTCAATCAATGGAATGCAATTTTGCTGTCATCTGTGAGAGCAAATAAAGCTAAAGAAATATAACTTCACATAACTCAGAGAACTATAGAAATTTTATGTACAATTTAACAGAGTATAATTAGACATTATATTATCAATAGGCAACTAAAATATTATCATACTTTTTCTTCCACTACTTTGATTCAAAGGTAACATCATCAGCTGGATGCTTTCTTTTGCATTCACATATCTAATACAGAGTAAACTCTAAAAATAATTTGCGGCTTTGTCCAAAGAAGAGAAAAATCTGTGGATTAGTAGAACAAATGAGTATTGAAAATACTGCCAAACACTTGACAAAGCATCAAAACACAGCTTGATTCTTTGTTCACACAACAGAAGATAAGAAGGAAAAAAGTATCATCCTTTAAGTTTCGTACTTTCTTGTATTGTATTTCAGGGGAAGATGAACTGTAGCCTTCCGGCAATCACTAATGCAGTGTTTGTATTCTATGTTGAAATTATCCACTTGGGTGCTGCACTGAGGCTGCCTGGGCTATTTTGACACTGCATCCAGATGCTCCAATTTTGCTTCAGTGACTCAGAGCAGAGCCAAAATGCCTTAAAGCAATGTTCAAAGGGTTAGGTCTTGATGAACAATTAAAGTACTCAGAAGAAGTGTTTCTAAACATCTCTGACTGGTGCTGAAGTGACTTAAGCGGCCTTGATGTGACAACCAGGCAGGGAATACATAATAGAAATTTCGATTCTATTGAAATAGACATAGCTATGTTTCAGGTGAATGTGTGTTTTGCTCCATTTTTACAGGAAAAGTAAAAATAAAGTATAAGTATAAAAGAAAAAACAGCATTATTTTAACCACAGTATAACACTTTGACAGAGCGAACATTTTTTCTGCTTTATACAAACCAAATTAAAAGGTCTAGTTAGAAATATTTTATTAGAAGTTGTACTTGTTATATATTCCCACTTCCTCATTTAAGACCTAAATAGTTTACTTCTTGAGCAAGAACATAAAGACAGACTTTCTAATTATCTTTTTGTGAGTGAAGATACATCCTGTAGAATCTAAGCATAATTTCACACAAAATAAATATCTATGTACTTCAGTAGTCCATATCTGAAAGCTGAGCATTATTATTCCAATTGGTAAATATCTATGGAACTGGAAAATCATTTTGCAAAGCATCATTCATTTAACTGGAGATTACCTATATCTGCTAAGTAATGCAAAGACAGACAGAAATACGTAAGGCTGCAGCACAGGATTGACTCGACATGATGGAGAGGCACTGGAGCAGAAACGTTTGTAAAAACTTTACTAATGAAGAACACAGAGAACTGCAATTTCGTTTGTGGTCCACATAAATTCAATGTGAAAAAAGCAGGCTTTATGTTATTTTGTTTTAATATTTCATAGTTTTCATTCTTAAATTTTGCTTCTTTGGGGGAAAAATAAGCCAGGAATTTTTTTCCATGTTTGCAAGAATCTCAGCTTAGGGTTTGTTTTGTTTTGGTTTTTTTTTCTTTTTTTTAAAGTTTCTGAATATCAATTTCAGTCTTCTGATACCAGGTGAAGTAAGAAAACAACTTCAGACAGCAAAAGTGGTTGAAGAAGGTTTTACCTAAATAACAATAGCGCAAACTTTTAAGTTGGAGGAGACAGATTTGATAGAGAATACATACTGTGTACCAGGAGAGAGTTGAACGTGGGAAATCCTGGAAGAGACATGCTGAGATAACTGAGGGATGTCCTGAAAGAGATTTCCTACAAAAAAGATCCACTGCAGAAATTCTCTTTATGATCCCTCCAGCACCTTCTCCTGCTCTGTTTAACTTTGCATCTGGTTGCTGCTGCCGTTTAGCTCCCCTACTGTGCTGAATAGGCCCTACAGAAGAAACACACCCCTGTCTGCATGCCCTGCTGACCTCACAGGCAGGTTACAGGTTTCTTCAAATCCTGCATTCAGTGCAGAAGTCGTCCATGTACTAATGCTTTATATTTGTATTTCTTTTATGAGACTGGATAATCACTTCAAAGATTTGTATCTTGGATGCTTATTTAGTGTATTGCTAAATATGGTATTTCTTATTTTGTGAAATCCATAAGGAGAAGATTCATATATGAGAAACAACATACTGAACATGTATAAGAATTATTATTACTGGGTTTTGTTACCATTTTTTCTCCCTTGATTTTTAAATCTAAGTAGGTGGGAGTGGGAGGAAAGAAAGAAAGATGGATTATTTGCATTTTACGATTGTTTTCACCCTTGTTCACAAAACATTTTCGGTTTTGAAAATAAAATATTGGCTGAAATATCCTACTCTTCCGAGAATGAAAACTAGCTCTAGTTTTATGGACTAAGAAGGTCCACCATTATCAAGAATGATAGATGGTTAGTTAAAAATAGAATTCAGAATGTTTTACTAGCAAAGGTTTTTGCTCAAACAGTGAACTCTAAGAATCCAATGCACTATATCCTTCTGCAAAAAAGTCAAAAGACAATAAATTAACAATTAAGAAACACAACTGACTCTTCCAGCAAGAATGTTGGTTTCTTTGGATATTGAGATTAGATGGTCTTTCAGAAAAATGCATTATTTTGGGGAAACCGACACAAGAGAACAACAAGATTTCAAGTATGTTTCCTAGTAACATATAATAAAAAAGAACCAGCAACAAACCAGATCTGTTAGATATTTCATAAAAGCTTCTGACTTAAAGAGAGAGCATCAGAGCTGCCTAAATACCTGTTATGGTATGAACGCCTTCCACAGCAGATCTGGATATCTAGGATACTAAATGAACAAAGACTATTTCCTTCCCCCATGAAATGCAGAGTTGACGTCCATGAATATGTGTAACCAAAAAAGGAAAGGCTGCTTCATTTTCCCATGTTCACTCTCTGTACACAGAGAGAGCTGAAGTAACCTGTGGCAACTTGTTGTGATACAGGGCACTTGACCTCTGCCGTCAAGGGTCACTTATACACTTTCTCTGGTACAGAGGATGCAAAATGGCGGTTTATTGCGCAGTACAGAGAGTTATAAAGTCCCTAGAGAGGCCTCGCCCTTCGTGGGTGGTTACTGCACTCCTGTAACGTAAGCACGTAGTCTTCCGAGCGCCTATACTGCCACCCAGTGTACCACAACAGTGTACCGCAACAGTAACCCAGTCATGAAAGGTTAGCAAGCTTTACTTTGTTCTTTGGATTATGTCTTGATCTTTCTCGTGTTTGTTTGGTTTTGTTTTGATCTTTCTCTTGGACAAGGAAGCACATTATGTTCGTGACAATTTAACTAAAATTTTGGATTCACTGCCATATAAAACTATAATTTGGTTTTGTATGGGACTGACAGAAATATTCAGGAAATATTTAGGGAAAAAACTGTGGAGAATAATTATCCTTCACCATTCCTAAAATTTGTATTTTTGTCCAATCATTAATCTGGCCAGAGACATAGGCAACTCTGCCAAAGCTATTTAAACACAAAACTAAAGAGCTGGAAATGAAAGATTAGGGTTACACACTCTTTATAAATCATTCATGGAAGTAATGTCTTAATTTATGCAATAGCTCCACGGCCAGGACTTATCTTATATACAATGTGGCATGATCAGGTTCAAGACCCTCTTTGTCTGCATGTTCTTAAACCCACATTTTCACTTTCCCAGAAGAGTTCTGAAACCAGTGAGAAATCTGTAATTGGTTTCTCTTGATACCCATGGAAAAAGTTGCTCAGCATGGATAACCTAAATACTGTCAAAGACAGAGAATGACTCCTTGGTCTGGTGGTTAAAACATTTGCTTGGGAGGCACAAGGCTAGGTCAAAGTAGCAGTTCAAGCAGCTCAGATGAGAGCATACCACCTCAGAATATCCAGTGGCTAGCAGATTTCCCTCGCAGGCAGAAAATAACTATTTAATTCTCAGTCAGGGGAAGGAGTTGAAACCTATTCTCCTATATATGTAGCGGGTGGAGAGGGGAAGATGAAGAAGAGAAACAGTTGTTGTTACCCTGCGCTGCTAGTCTTGTGAATCTATTCCCTCTTTAAAAAAAAAGTAATTCCAAATTCAGTCTGAATTTTGAAAAAAATTATCTTGACTGTTTTTGAAGTTTTAATGATCAATTTATTGATCAGAAATGTAGAATCACAAAATCATTTAGGTTGGAAAAGACCTTTAAGATCACCGAGTCCAACTATTAACCTAGCAGAACCAAGTCCATGACTAAACCATGACCCTCAGCACCATATCTACACATCTTTTAAAAAATTCCATGGATAGGGACTCAACCACTTCCCTGGGCAGCCTGTTCCAATGCTTGATAACCCTTTTGGTGAAATTTTTTTCCTAATGTCCAATCAAAACCTCCTCTGGAGCAACTTGAGGCCATTGCCTCTGGTCCTATCACATGTTACTTGGGAGAAGGGATGGACTCCCACCTTGCTACAATCTCCTTTCAGGTAGTTGTAGAGAGTGATAAGGTCTCCATTGATCCTCCTTTTCCCCAGGCTAAACAACTCCAGTTCCCTGAGCCACTACTCAGAGGACTTGTTCTCTAGACCCTTCACCAGCTTCATTGCCCCTCTCTGGACATGCTCCAGCAGCTCAAAGTCTTTCTTGTAGTGGGGGGCCCAAAACTCAACACAGTATTCAAGGTGCAGCCTCACCCATCCTGAGTACAGAAGGACAATCTCTCCCCTAGTCCTGCTGGCCACACTTTTTCTGATATGAGGATGCTATTTGCCTTGGCCACCAGGTCACACTGCTGGCTCATATTCAGCCAGTTGTCAGCCAACACTCTCAGGTCCTTTTCCGACAGATCCTTTTCCAGTCACTCTTCCACAAGCCTGTGGCATTGCATAGGGTTGTGACTCAAGCGCAGGACCTGGCACTTGGCCTTGTTGAACCTCATATCACTGGTCCCAGCTCATTGATCCAGCCTGTCCAGATCCTTCTGTAGAACCTCCCTACCCTCAAGCAGATCAATGCTCCCACCCAATTTGGTATCGTCTGCAGACTTACTGAGTGTGAACTGAAACCCCTCATCTAGACATTGGCGAAGATATTAAAGAGAACTGGCCCTAACGTTGAGTCCTGAGGAAAATCACTTGTGACTGCCCGTCAGCTGGATTTAACTTTATTCCCATCACTCCTTGCGGCTGGACATACAGCCAGTTTATGATCCATCTGCTCATCCAAGGCATGAGCAGCCAGTTTCTCCAGGAGAATGCTGGGGGAAACAGTGTCAAAAGCTTTACTAAAGTCTAGGTAGACAACATCTGCAGCCTTTCTCTCATCCACTAAGTCGTAGAAGGAGATCTGGTTAGTCAAGTATAACCTGCCTCTCTAAACCTATGCTGAGTTGGCCTGATCACCTGGGTGTCTGTACGTGCTATGTGATGGCACTCAGGATGATCTGCTCCATAACCTTCCCCAGAACTGAGGTCAGACCGACAGGGCTGTAGTTCCCCACATCCTCCTTCCACCCCTTCTTGTAGATGGGCATCATATTTGCTAACATCTGGTCAACCCGTACCTCCCTAATTAGCCAGGACTGCTGGGGAATAATGGAAAATGACTTGGTGAGCATTTCTGCCAGTTCTCTCAGTACCCTAGGGTTGATCCCATCTGGCTCCATAGACTTGTGTGTGTCTAAGTGGTGCAGCAGGTCCCTACCTGTTTCCCTAGGGATTACAGGGGCTTCATTCTTCTCCTTGTCCCTGTCTTTCAGCTCAGAGGGCTGGGTACCCTGAGAACAACTGCTCTTACTATTAAACACTGAGTCAATGCAAGCCTTGAGTACCTCAGCCTTTTCCTCATCCTTTGTCACTGTTTCCCCCCACATCCAATAAATGAAGGAGATTCTCCTTAGCCCTCCTTTTGCTGTTAATTTATTTACAGAAATATTTTAAATTGTCTTTTGGGACAGTAGCCAGATTAAGTTCTAGTAGGGCTTTGGACCTTCTAATTTTCTCCTTGCATAACCTCACAGCATTCCTATAGTCCTCCTGAGTTGCCTGACCCTTCTTTCAAAGGTCATAAGCTCTCTTTCTTTTCCTACATCCCAGCCATAGCTCTTTGTTCAGCCAGGCCAATCTTCTCCACCAGCTCATCTTTTGGCAAATGGGGCCAGGCTGGTCCTGTGTCTTTAGGAGTTTCTTCAGGACTGCCTCCCAAGGTTCTCTGCTTACCAGTCTCCTAAACAGGACAATGCCTGCCCTATGGAAGTCTAGGTAGTAGTTTTGCTGACCCCACTTTTGATGTAAAAACACATTGTCCTCCACGGAGGCTGAGATTAGACTGCCAATTAAGATTGGATTAAAATTTTTTGCATGCATAAAGTTGCTCCTCACCCCCCCCCTCACCCTTTTTTTTTTTTTTCA
>NW_010407544.1:18811-36402 GCF_000710305.1 Buceros rhinoceros silvestris | reverse complement strand
CTCCCCCCCCCCCCCCCCCCTTTTTTTTTAATTTGGCTCTTGATTTTGAACTTTCTTTTAATGTATGTATGTAATATACACTAATAACCCTTGTGGCTCTAGGATTGATTGCCATTTAAGAACCATTTCACAAATCACATTCTCAGAACTCATGGGGTGAGAGAGAGATATTACAGTAGAAGCTCTATTAGGTTAACATTTAAAATTGTGCAGGGTATATTCATCATACTTTTCAGCACATGAGAAAGAAATGGTCAAATTTTTTTTTTTTTGGAGATCATATCGGGACACGAAGAAGTTTAGTTCATCCGGCAATATTAGCTTTGAAATTCTATGATATCATGATTATAAACCTCCTATTATAATGAAGTATTTTATATTTCGTTTATTATATACTGCCTCCAAACACATCTGAGTCTGCTTCATGAGAAAATAAATCATAATATTGAATAACAGAAATACCTGAATTACCTGAATTCCTCACTACTTGCCATCAGCACTGACTTGAGAATTCATTTGCTTTCCTGAAGATTAGATACAGATTTTTTGTTGTTTAAATTTGAACTAGAGCATTATACATTTATGGTATTTAAATCTTATTTTTCTTTCATTGTCACTATTTCACTCCTAAAACCTTCATGTTTTTCTGACAGCATTCAGAAACTCCAGGGATATCAATGACAAGTTAACTGGATGTAAATCTTTCAGACAGAGAGTGGGTTTCAACAACAAAAGCCTGATAAAGCTGAAATATTAAGCTAGAAATACAGCATGACTTTGGATAAAGGAACATTTTCAGCATACTCCAGTAGTTTAATTTGCTGTTTTTATAATGCTACATATTCAGAAATTTTCATTCTTAGGCCAAGGCTATACAACAGAATTGCCTGCTGGTCTGCATCTCTATATAGCAACACACAAGTCCTTATTCAGTTCTTAACAAGAATGTAAGAACTTGATGCAGGTTACACATAGCACTTATTTTTCCTTATTTTGTCAGGAGTGCATGCAAAAATAGTGTAATTGTTCCATTTTGCCTGCTAGTAACAAGGGTAAATTAAGATTTTTTCAGTCTAGCTTTTTGCCAATGAACATGCTTATTTGCATAAATTTCGCTTCTCATGGGAGTCTAACTTTTTATGTTTCCCATGTTCCACCTTCCCCCCAACATTCCCAAGAGTAAAACATCTTTACCAGTTAATAAAGTTCATGCATTTTTCAATTAAAATTTCTCCAGGGAGGGTGAAGAAAGTTTTATTGTAGGAAATTCCTAATTTTCAACCAACTCCAATAAAAATATAATCATCTTAATATAATTCTGCTTTGATGTGAATATTTAAGATCTGTAATGGAAAATGAAGGATTATTGATAAATGGTGCATACAAAATAAAATATATGTTGTTTTTATCTCAGATAAGTTCATGGGATAGCTGTTCAAGGAAAACAGTTTTACTCTGGGGAAGTTCATCCTCATATGACTAACGGATGGAGCAGGTGTCAGTATCAATAATACTGGAATTTTTTTTTATTATTATCGCAACAGATCATTGACCACTTATAAACACACAGTGGTCTAGAGATGCTTTCACATAAACAATAATCAGACACATCTGTAGAACTTTGCCTTTCAACAATATAACAAATATCTGGAAAAAAAAAAAGCCAATTAAGCTTCAACTAATTTTGAATATGTTGTGGACTAAAGAGTAGGGAAAAAAAAATTCCATTTCTTACGTTATTCAGAAATATTCACAAAATGAAAATATGTTAATGCATTCAATAGATAAACAAACTGGAAAAAAGATTCAGGTTTCTTTAGTTATTTTTCTAAAAAATTCTGTTCAGAATTCTCTTAGTTAAATTTACAGATGTAACTTTCCAAAAGCACTCTATATCTTCCTACCTCCTCATGACTGAATGATAATATACCTTAACAGGCTTTCATTTAAGCGTCACTGAGATGAATGCATTAATGGAAAACTCAGTGCAGGTCAGTGCAACTTCCATCATAGAAGAAAAAGTTTATCACTGAATCCTCAATGATCAGGATTAAGGGACACGAATTTATCAGAAATTAAAAAAAACCAACAACATCAAAAATTACATCGACAACACTGATGCAGACTATTTTCATCACATAACATAATAAAATAGTGTATTTCTTTTGTTGGTTATTAACTTAGAAATAGAGAAGTACAAAGTAAAAATTTATGGATTAGTATGACAATATGCAGTCATTTTTTGGTAGAAATTAGTTCAGAAACAATACAGTGATCCTTAGTGACTAAAAAATAGAGAAGAAATAATTAGGAGTCAAAGCTAATATAATAAGTAGTTTGGTGCTACACTACACCATATTCTAGTCCTAAATTGTTCACTAATTTATATAAACAGAAGAAAAGTAACTAAATTGTTTCTGGGTTATTGGTCTTTTAGTCTCCTATATTAATTCAGGTAATGTACCACTACAACTAGCTTCCATTTAATTATTTTTATTTATGTACCATTAAACTCAATTTTCATTACTTCTGTTGCTGAGCAAAAAAGGGGAAGAATTTAACGTATTTGTATTGTCATCTCATTTCCAGTCCCCATAAGGCCTTTCTTTCTTTCTGAAAGGAGAATCTGTCACAATCTTTAACGTCAGTTTTTATTTCTTTAATTAGGATTTTCTATTAGGACCTTTTCAGTGAACTCTTCACATTTTAATATACTTCTGCTCCACTACTCTAGCTGACTGTTTCGGAATTTGTGCAGAACATACTCCTGATCTGCAAGAAAGCTGCTTTCAAGGCCTTTCATATTCTGCCATAATCCCCTGGTAATTACAAAGGTTCTCTTTGCAACAATAAGTTGAGAGAAATTCTATGGCTCTGCATCACACATTAAATTGTACTTGGACATTTCAGCTAAAGTTACTTCCCTTGAGCCTCAAACTTGCATACAAAATCTCTGAGATGCCAAAACACAAGAACAGAAAGGTTATGATAATGGTAACTGTGTCTACAAAGCACTGACTAAATGAAATACAAAACACAGCTCAGATAAAGGCTTTATTTTAGGAGCAGTTAAGTCCTCATTAGAAAAACAAAGTTGACAGAGCTTAAAAACACTTATTTTATGGCTGATAACCATTAATCATCCTTACTAAATTTCTTGTCCCCTCGGATTTTAACAGTGCTTTTTAATGATCCTCGGCAGTTACTCATACTTCTAAAATTTTTACTTTATTTTATTTTATTTTATTTTATTAGGGAAAAATATGTCTTCATGTCAGAGATGATGCTATTAGAAGTCACCTTTCCAATTATTGTACATATATAAAGGAAAACCTATCTTCATAAATACAAAAACCTCTTTGTTCTATTTTTCCTCCTTTGATTTTCCTCTATCTATAGCTTGTTGCTCAAGAACCAGGTTCTATCTATAAATCAAAACAAAAATTATAGGGGTCCAGAATACAGTAAAACACTCCCATATTGCTGATCTTTGCCTAACAAGCTTTAAAAGAAGAAACTGCTTTATGCAGTTTGCTGGAAATGTGACTGGTTTAAACAACATTAAATAATATTGTGGGATAAGAATACTCTGAAAATGGTCTGATAACGATCCCTACTTTTGAGAGGACATCCACAGTGCTAGGATCAATTTTGTTTAAAAGGTTGAGATACTTATTTCTGATGCTGAGGCAGTATATAAGGTGCCTTCTGTTACTTGTTACCTTAAGTTTTCCAGTTTAATATATTCTGTGTTTTTCTTTGCGTAGAGGAATACTCCCTGGAAAAAAAAGAAGCCAATATCTATTGGCAAAAATGAACTGAGACTAGGGAACATACAATTTTGCAGACGTATTTCACCAGTGATCTACAGCTGAAAGAAAACAAAATTAACATTTTTTTTCTTTACTCATTTCTTTCATTGGCACAGTAAATTTTAATATAGATAACAGGAACAGGAGAAAAAGATACCACTAACATGATCCTTACTTCTTGCTTAAAGGTTGAAGTGAGATTTGCCTTCCCCTTCAACATGTGAGCTGAGTATTTTAATAGCCTTTTCATTGAATCTAATAGGTCTGAGTCACTTCTGTGAATTCAGTTCATAAAATAATGCTGGGTTTAACTGTTTTGTTATTTTCAGCTAAATTTACTGTTTTGAAATTAACTGTAATCACATATTTATAGCTAGTACCTTCAACTTGACACGTCTTTCAAACTGCTAGCAAGTGCACATAATAGAGTGAAAGATTTTCCTACAATTACAGGAAAAAGCTATTATGAGGTGTGCACATTTTAATTTGATAACATTACATTATCAAGGTGCCACCTTCAGATTCTGTCTCCACTTGTAGTCAGTATAAATTTATTTTAAATGAAGAAATATATCAACAGCCAAATTCTATATTACTTCATGTTTTGCTGATTATGAGCAACCTCTTATTCTCTAGCACCCTGGAAGCCCATGCATACTAAAGCACAATGGTACAAGGCACTTTGTAAAGCACTACGTAATGAACAAGACAAACATAATGGGGTAAAGTATGGCTGTTTCACTACAACCTCTGCAAAACGCATTATAATACTTTACTAAGAATACAACACGATCAATCAGGGATGACAATAATTAGGCTTATATCAGAAAAAGGCAACTTCCCTTCCTCATAAAGCATGAATGGAAAGCGATAAGAGTTAGGGAGTACTCCAAATATCTAGAAATGAGGAATGAATTTGACTCCCATATGAATAATTAAATGATTGCCCACAGGCTGTATACATCTAACAGTGAAGGTGCCTGTGTTTATTTCCTTTAATAAAGCAAATATTAAGGATTCTTTTTAGTCTTATTCTAATCCATCTGTTAATAAAGTACCATTTAATGCCTTGATAAAATTCCTAGTAATGACTGCAACCATATATTTTATGCATGTGCATTTTATGTCTAAATATTTTTATAGTATTTTCCTCTAGACTCTCCTTCATTATCCTCACTCAGAACTTGAAAATACTCCGCACAAGATGTAAACCAAATGTAAACCAAAACCCCACCCCATCCAAAAGTCATGAAGACTTGACTGGAATCAAAACACTGAAACTCAGTGTTCAGAGAAGCCTTTATCAATACCTAACCAGTTTTCCCTTAACTTGATATAGAAAAAAGGGCATCAAAAATAGCCTCACAAAGTACAATATAAATTGTAAAACTAAATCATCACAGATAGAAACCACAGAATGAATTCCTGTAACTGATGAAAAGTGACACTCAAATGCTGAGGAAAAAGAAAAAAAGCAGCCCACCAAAGGAACTTCAACAGTTTATAAAGATGCTGTAGTAGAATATGCCATCTTTCTTCATTATGCTGTTACCCTCTGTTTTGTGTAAAGGCAAGGGATCAACAGTCCCTACTAGTGGCTCACTGAGAAGGAGCTAGAAGTCTAGGATTTGTGTGCTAGTTCCCAGAAATATACAAAACTCCACCTGTTTCCTACACACACATTACTTAACTGACAGAAGCTGGTGCCACATCCGATGTTGAAAGTACTGTAGCAAAGTTTATTAAATCCATCATTTTTAAAAATAAATCTGTGGTGGGCTAACTGTAACAGCTTCACGTTACTTTAAATGTATGCCATGCAGCTGGGTCTTCAGCAGTAGTAATAACCTGTAGCAAAAGCCTGAAGCATTTTCCACTGCAAACTGCAATTCTAGAAAGCTGATGCTACTTGTGAAGATATAATCAATGTATTCTTTTTGAAAAAAAAAAGAAAGTTTTATCGTATTAGGATTTTATTTATTTTTTATTTGTGAATGAGTCAGACTGTACTACAGAAACATACAGAAAGATTATTGTACAGTTTACGGAACATATCTTCACATAGATTGGATTCATGTAGTTAAATGGTTTGTTAGAAGTTAGGTAATACTTTGTATTATGAAAATTTTAATTTTCAGATTAGAGACCATGATTATTGGGCAGGTTTTTGAAGCATAGCTTTGTAAGGGAGATTAAAAAAAGAGAAACCCAAGAAGAGACTTCCTTTACAAATTTCCCTTTTTGGCAATGGAAACAAGCACTTCAGTTGCATAGAAATCACAATACGAGGATGGGGAAAGTATCAAGTATTTCCCTAAATGGCCCTTCTTGTACCTCACTAGAGTTCAGCATATTTTGACTAAAATAAATTGCATGAGTGAATTAGCATGGGGACATTGTATATACTTAAAAGGTTATTCAGTTTCAAATTGCATGCATATTAATCATCATTAATTACATCACTTTTCATCTTAACATTTACTAATAATTTTTAAAAAATACCTAGCATAATTTCTTGAAATTATATTTTGTGCATGTGCTTTAAATTTTCTCTGATTTTAAACAGATTTAATTTTCAAAGAATGTGTTTACTAAAGAGAAAAAAGAGGGAAATCATGGGACAAAAAATGTATGAAAAAATACTATGTGTATCACTGTAGCAACTCTTCATCTGCAATATGAAGATAAAATTCTCTGACACAGTCATCCACAGATCTCAGACTGGATAATAAGCTAGATAGAATCATTAGATAAATATTCCTTGGACACACACTATATATTTCATAGAAATAAATCTTCCACACAATAAAAACAATATTGAAGCTTTCAGAAACTCAAGTTGTATCAGGATTTCAGACAGAGCTTATTAAGAAAAGAGAATAATAGTTCTGTTTAAAAGAATTGATAAATGAATGATATATTTTTCTATGGTGCATATAATCAGCTTCGCATCTCAGTGAAAAGAGAGAAGTAATTGATGCTACCTGGGTGATCCTTACACATTGTTACTATATTTTAATTTATACTGATCCTCAAATAAGGTGCTTTGGGTTGTTTTTTTTTTCTCAGTAATTTTCCCTATCCATTCCCCTCTCCACTCTCAGTTAATTTATATTCTTTTAAACTGGTTAAATGGCTGTATGCTCTCTGTACTTACTTTCTGTATGTTCACATATGTCAGAAATCCGTATTGCCTGTCTGCCACACTAAAAACGTAAAATCAATGACAATCCAGTAATTTTTGTTCACTGTTATCCTATTAAAAACCAGCAGATTATCTTTCACAAAATTATTAATGAATTTTAGTCTTCCAATTCAAATGCTTAAAAAAGGGTAAAAAACCCCTAAAATTGAAAGATATTAATTTTATCTTCAAGTAGGGTACTAAGTGGTGTCTCTTGTGGTCTAGTTATTGCTAAAAGAGAAAAAGGTCTGGTTCTTGCAATTTTAAAACAAACGTGTAAAATGAAATAACTGTGTTTATACACAGAAGATAAAATATAATCCCTACTTAAGTTATATTCACATTATGCCTTTACATAGAGACTCCTACATTCATATATAAAGATCTGTCTGGGAGGGTTTACAAATTGCTACTTTATTTATTTCTATCACAGTGCCTGTGATGTTATTTCTAATTTTCTTTGCTCCTGTGAAGCAGCATACTGAATTCTTAAGGGAAAAGAAAACATACAAATGCTATTACAGTACACATTTCTGAGCAGCAGGAAGTCTGTAGTAAGTGTCAGAGATTGATCAGGATTTTATTGTACATATAAGCAGCCACTACTAGATATACTGTGCCAAAGGGTCGTGTATGCATCATCCATGCTGTATGTTGAACCACCTCAGAATTTCAGAAAGGTAACAGAGATCTTAAATTACAGAAAACAAACAGAAATTATTGAAATTTTTCCAATCAAGTTAATCTTTAAAAACATAATAAAACCAGAAATCAAACTTCTTTCCAAAGGGAATGGACAGGCAAGGCAAGTGTCTGAAAATACATGTGAACTGTTAAAAACCAAGTGCATTTATACAAACGTTAAAGCCACACAAGTGTGTATCCCTACCTAGGTGCATAAAAGAAATGCATGTATGCCATAGATTTCAGACATGCACCACAGAGTTCAAGGGCATGTTTTTAATCATTAAAATGTATAAGCAGGTTGCTGGCAAGAGTTCTGTAAAAATGTTTCATTTACAGAGTGGCAGCTTAATTTCCAGGCATGAAAAGGCCTGGAAACGTTCAGAGTTTACATTGCAATTCTTGTATATATCTTGGTTATTTTATATTCAGTACAGAAATTAATTGATTAATTACGACTGTAAGTATGAAAGCATTGATTTCATATGAATGAGATAGATACACCTCTAAATTATAGTAATAAACTCCCTAGTCTACAATATCACCATTTCTGAGATCAGTTAGGGATCTTGAACTAAAACGAGGCAACTGCAATTGTGCCAGGCTTGTATGAAGTCACTTCTTTGTACAGATTGCTTCACTGCAGAAAATCAGGAATTTAGGTTTATTATAGAATCCTATTAAGATACCGTGCATTGAAAGGATATCTATACATAGTGAAATCACTGCTTTTTCAATAATTCAAAGTCCTTTTGGTCATAGTTTTCTTTTCCCTCAACTCATGTAAACATGTAACTGCATTTGAAAGCAGTATCACACATGCTTTGGCTGTTACAAAGACATTTGAGACTGTCTCACAAATCCTGAATTTGTCCTTCTGATTGTTTGTCCCTGACTATTACCATGAGGCCTATCCAATATTCAGAATACCACTAACATGTCCATATAGATACTCTAAAGAGTAGAGTTTAAAGAAGAATCATAAGATGTGAATCATATGATTATGGATGTTTTTCAGCTATGTTTAAATCCTAAGGATTTGGTGAATTTGATCTTAGCAAGAAAACAACAATAAACACACACGCACAATCAGCTGATCAGAAAATACCTCAGCACTTCATAAAATTGTAACAATTATGTTTTCAAGTAAATTACAGGCACCAGTCATAATGGTGTTTTGGCTAAACAACTTTTTAAACATAAGAACTTTTTAAAAAAGTGTATCTTTAAATATTAACCATATGAATACGGTTAGTCAGTGTAGAGAATATAAATATTTTGCCAGCCTCCGTGACTGTTTTTTACTACATATAAGCAATCTTAACTTATGATGCAAGTCTGAATTAAATCAATCTTTTTTCAGGCCTTATTCACAGTTGACTAGGTTTGGAGTTTTTGAAGGTTTTTTTCTCTTAAAAACTCTCATTGTCTAAAAAGAGAAGTAGAAATATTCTTAATTCAGCATCAGTACAATCTTTTAAAGGTACTGTGAATCATCACAATTGTTTAAGATTTTCATAAACTTTTTTGTTCTTTTTGGCGAAAAGAACTTGTCTGACTAGGAGAAAGGAAAAAAGAAAACACCAAGCAAAAAGAGTCAGTGGAGTTCTGCTATATAAAAAGATTCTATTTATTAAAAGGCCGTATAGTTATCTTTTCTCAAATAGTCTCAAGGCTCTAAAATCTTTCTCTAAATACTCACTAATGAATACAGAAATAAGGATATTCATAATAGAGTTAAACTCAAAAGAAACATTACCTTCCAGCAACTATTTCTCCCTACTGTAGTAAACAGACAACATAAATTTAACCAAACCAAATATTCAATAGACAGGTTTTAAAAATGATAGCCTTCTCTGCTTGAAGCGTGTTCATAACCCCATTAATATGAATGAAAGTTAACCATGCACAGGAGGAAAAGAATACATTTGCTGTATGTGTACTTGTTCTCTGGAATCTCTGAATATTTCATTTTAATAAATATATTTCAGGAAGTTGTCTAGTTTATCAGAACAAAGGCTTTGGTTTCTGTTTTAAAATTACTGAGGCGCAAGATAAGAACAGAAAAGTTCACCCGGCCATGTATATTTTACTGCAAACATGTCATTTCAGACATCTTTCAAAGATGTATCTGGATCTGAAAAGCAGTGCTACTGAGGTATTGTTTGCCACTGCTCATTGACGTATTCATGTAAAATAAAATCAATCAAAACCAAAAAGCACTTAAATATAAACCCAAAACTGAACTAAAAAAATACTACCTACTTGTTACGAAAATATGAGGTCTCATCATTTTGTTTTTCTAGAACTTTAGAGTTTAGAAAGCTGAGTAACTGAACTTAGGTTATAATTGTGTAAAGATTTAAATGACCACAACAGTATCAGTTTATAGATTTAAGTCGCTCATTTGAGAAATCTTTTATTTGTGTAGAGGAGTAAGTGAAGCTATGAACAAAGAGTAGATGTAGGTAGCAGCAAGGAAGTAGTGTGAACTAGAGATTTAAAGCTAAACTTCCTGAAGGGTGACATGGAAGAGATTTAGCCTTTCACAAAAGGGATGACTTTTATGTTCCTAAATATCTTTCACAACCCCCCTATCTTTCAAAGCCTCTAAGCATTTTCAAAATTATGCTCTTGATACCTTTTAAAATTCAATTGTGTAATTATGTAATTATATCAATTACATAAACAAATGTTTTATCAAACTGGAAAAGACAGAATAATGGAATGATCCACCCTACCCACACAAAGGAGAGACAACTTAGATCTGTTGCTCGGGACACCTTGTGAACAACTACTCAACCAGGTTCTGAGTATCAACAAGGATAAAAAATTTAACAGCCTCTCTGGACAGCGTGCTGCAATGCTTGAGCATCTTCATCGTAAAACTGTTTTTTCCTAATATTTAGAAGGAATTTGCTTTGCTGAAGGCTGTGGTCATTGCCTTTCATCCTTTTATGATTCAGAAGATACTCCGAGAACAGCCTGATTCCACCCTGTCTACGTATGTAGATGGAGACAACAGTAAGAATCCCTGCTTAGCATGATTATGCTATTTAAATGAAAAGTGTAAGTAAAGATAAATCTCTCATTTTATTATACATGATGATTTGGTATGGCTAATTAAAGCATTCAGGTATTTCTACATCCAAATCTTTACTATAATTGTGACATATTTTGAACCCAAAGTCACACACATCAGCATTTAAAATAACATGCAGAATTTGTAAAATATGTTTACAGTTTTATTTTTTGTTAGACAAGGTTGATGATATTATAAAACAAATATTAGATTTCAAAAATTACAAAACAAAGTGCCAATCAAAGCAGTAAATGATTCAGAAAATTTGCAGTGGGGGAGCACCTGAAACTTTGTAGCTATTGTATCAAAATTGTATATAAATTTTTGTTACTTCCTTTTTAAACATTGCTAGCAGATCAATCCAAAGATATTTGGCAGCCTAAAATTACACTCTTCTAACCTCGACATTAGTATTCACCAGCACTGATGAAAGAATGACAGCTTCTCCATCCTACTGGGTGATCTCGCAAGCTTTTACCTTCATGACTATGGAGTTTCTGTCAAATATGCTTCCAGCTGAATGATCACATTCTTTTGAACTATGAAGTGGCTGAAAACTCTGCTAATTTGGTCCATATTGATGTCACTCAAAGATTAAGTAGCCTTAATACTCTTCAAAGTTGTATAAATACCTGTAATATTACTGTGTATTAGCTGTAGCATAAATTTGGATGAATGAATCATTTGCAATACCTAAAGAACTCACATAAACCATTACTTGAAAATTTTTATTAGTTCTAATGTTTTAAAATTAAAAGGAAGAATAAAATTTCTAAAAGTAAGAAAAAAACAACTAAGTACAAATAAAAAAATTGCAGTGATTAGAAAAAACATCCATAAAGTCTAACATGTAGTGCTGTGTAATTTAGTAGAACTAGAAATCAGAAAGATGGATGGAAATAATAAACTGCAAAGTAGTATTCAGTTATAGGGAATCTGGTTTCTGGACAAGAATTATACTGTTCTCTGGTACACTGAAGGATTAACCTATGATGGTCTCATTTATGCCATTGCTCCTAACTTTAGCGAGCTGCATTTTCACCTCTTAAAATCAAAAACAATGAACTTTAGTAGAGGAGCATCCAGTCATGCCATGGATATCTTTAGTCTTTCAAAGCTCAGCAATCTGCTTCAACTCTTTAGAATCTGAATTATAATTATTGCCAAATCCATATGAACAGTCATATAATGAATTAACATCCATGGATAACATAACCTTTAACAATAAAACAAAGTTTCAAAAGGATAAAATGACCAAATGCATTTTTTTTTTTAACTATACTTATTGGTAAGAATTAGCAACTCGGCCATAATCTAGTTTGCCCCTGTAATTTACCCTACTTTTGACACAGCCTGTAAAATTCTTAAAGATACAACTTTACTGCTTCGGTTGCATAGATGGTGTTTAGGCATTTAGACCACGCATTTTCAACATCTTGTTCCTTTTAGAATAGAATAGTTACTTCCTTATAATAGAATTCCATATTTCTCCTTCCCCTGCTTTTTGTACAGTCCTGGGCTAGGAACTGGAATATCCCACAGTATAGATGGTATCTGTGCAATTTCTTTTTTAATTTTTCCTTAAAGTTACATATGACTTCTCCTACGTAGCTTAACACGGTTCTGATTTTAGATTTTTTTTTTCTTTAAACTACATGACATACATATCTTGGGATATAACAGAAAGCGTGACACATACACGGTTTATTTTTCCATACTGTATCTGCAAACAATTTAATCTCTATGCTTGGTAGAGATTGAAGATCCTACAGTGCTCATTAAAGTGTATGAATTTGTGAAGCGAATACACACAAAGAGTTTTAGTCAATTCTGTTCAAGTGGCTTAGTCATACCAAATATCTTACTCAAAACAGTCAAGCTAAAACTGCTCTTTTGTTGTACTTTTGTATTCTCATGTTCTTCTATGACCTTTGCTTTATACAATACAATAATTTGAATTTTTTTAATCACCTTAGTTTGCATGTAGGAAGTTATTAGGAGCCACTATGTTTATTTTAGATTACAGGCTGGATATTTGGAAATGAATCTTTGTTATCTGGTGCTACATCACATCTCCTTGCATTGCAAGAATAATTAGCTTTTTTACTTTTTTTTTTCAAATTTCTTTGTATTGTTTTTATGTAACTTATTAGATAACTTTACATAACTTTGCAGTTTATACATCAGAAGGTGAAAAAAGTGCATATTTTGCTTTATACAATACAATAATTTGAATTTTTTTAATCACCTTAGTTTGCATGTAGGAAGTTATTAGGAGCCACTATGTTTATTTTAGATTACAGGCTGGATATTTGGAAATGAATCTTTGTTATCTGGTGCTACATCACATCTCCTTGCATTGCAAGAATAATTAGCTTTTTTTTTTTTTTTTTCAAATTTCTTTGTATTGTTTTTATGTAACTTATTAGATAACTTTACATAACTTTGCAGTTTATACATCAGAAGGTGAAAAAAGTGCATATTCTTACACAAAAGTATGCAGCCTGTTTTGGATCAAAATAGTGTTGCTTAGCCTGTTAATTCATTAGGGGCATAATCAATCTGCTGGTCAAAAAGCTAGGGCAGAAAACTTTTCATATTTTTGAAAAAGAGAGCGAACTTTGAAAGATCAAATATTAAATATTAAATACCTAATATTCCTGTATCATGCAGGGAGATTCTACCATATCTAAATAGTTAGCAGCATCTCAATAGCATCTCAAGAGTTATCAGATTCTAAAGGATAGAATAAGACTGGAAGTTTTGGTTGCGGGCTTGTTTATTTTTTTTATGAAAAAATGGTAGGAGAGAAGGCAGAAATGTAAGAGCTCAAAAGTCAGCTTGGCTCTTCTAGCTCATTTCTAGGACAGTAACTACAACAGCGATACCATTTGTTCACTTTCATTAAAAAAGCCCCAACTATTACTGTTTAGTAATTAGATTGGGAAACAGATCCAAGAGTACAATTAGAGGTGCATTAAATCCCGCATCTGTAGTCTCGTAGACACCAGACCACGGCTGCAATCCAAGAGCACAACAAGGTAGCTCTGATCACTTGCAATGGGAAAGCCAGACACTTCTGGATTCAGTACAAGAGAACTGTATTCAGAATGAAGAGGGGAAGAGCTACTTGAACAAGAGACACTGAGACTAGCCCAGAGGGTGGTTCTGGGGACAGAGCCCATCCACAACTCCAGCTTCTTTACAGCGTTACTCTGGATTTTAAGGAGACACATTCAACCACTTGGGATTTAATGTCTCAAATGCCTGCATACCTGCACTCTCATCTTTTAAGGAACAGAACAGGGCTTATTTTCCTCATTTACAATGTGGATACTTTTAGTTGAGGAGCTGAACTACTCAACAGCAGCTGGGGCATTACTGAAGTGGAAGAGAAAATTCAAATCCTTATTGTAACAGAAAGGCTTAAATCCATACACTCGATCTCTTTGGAGCACATCGCATCCAGGTTTTCAGACAGTGAGGGACAGATTTATAGATAACTGAGAAACAGAAGGGGAAAATAACTACTCAGATTCCAGTCGAAATGTGACGTTGGGTGACACTCCTTCCCCAAGACAACTAGCCTTCCCATATCTTTCAAGAGTCACTCCACCAGCATGGATGAACACCCCTGAGATATCCATTGGCCAGACAGAATCCAAGCATAGAGTCTGTCTGAACACTGTTTAATGTAACACAGGTACATAGTCCACAGCTTAGAATCTATGACTTTCCACAGAAGGTGTCTAATTTTACGCCAATTTTTAAAAATAGCAATCAAGGGTTTTTCAACACATAGAAGCTAGATTTAGATTCCTGTAATCCACCTAAAGGCTTGTTTAGATAGCAAAATAGAATCTCTATCTGCTGCTTTTAAAATCCATCATTAGATATAGTACCTGACTCTCAGCATCACTAAAGCTCTAAAGCTTAACTCTGTGTTGCTCACTTCAATTAATAACATGTTCTTCTTATCATAGACACATCTCTTTTTCTGTACAATCAGCAGCTTTCAGCTTTCCCCATATTGTCTCTATGAGACAGCTTGATAACTTGATAATTTGTTAATGACATAATTGCTTCTTATAAAATCTATCAAGTCAACTAACCTCTAATTGTTACTCTCTGCAGCTGATTTTCAAAATGAACTCAAGAGATTATATTGATTATGGGAAAGAGCCAGATGTTGTTCCCACTGAAACTGGGTGGAAAGAGACAGAAAAACCTAGCTCGACTTACAAAATATGCCAATAGCTTATTTTATAGGCAGTCTTTTCTAACAATAAATCTAAAAGCAAATTTTCATTTGAATGTAAATTAAACATTCTAAAATATTTTTAGATGTTTCATAAGCCTGAGGTTAATTAGTTTTGAGGATTTATTGTGATTTTTAAAAGATAAATGTATAATTAAGAAAACAGCAAAATATCCACTAAAATTCTACAAATTACTTGAAAGTGGTTTGACATTTCAAAATAAATTTCATTGTTAGCATGTCTATGCTTACACAAAGGAAACTGATTACTTATTCTAGTAGCAGCTAGTGTATATTTCTGATTTTGTTGATAGGATATAATGTCGAAGTGCCACACCCCAGTTACCGTATCATATTCTACTATGCTATATTGAGCTAAGGTTCAGCCACAGTAGGACTTGACATTATGAACTACATTTTTCATCTCTACAGCTAATGATGAGCTCACTTACAATTCTTTCTCCTTTTAAGTAGTATTAATAATAAGATTATTAGTTCAAAATCTTATTATTGGTAGTCTTTAGAATAAAATCACATGGTAATTACTGCTGCATTCAAAGGCATGCTTTTAAAAATCCTTTTCTTAATTAAAAAAAAAGAGGAAAAAATCAAAACTGGTAGGCTTTTAAAAGTAGAAGCAATTACATTTTCAAGTAAAATAACAGCTGCTGCCAAAGTTTTATAGCACAAAGTTGAATCATGATAGACCTTCAATATTTTGTAGCAAGAGTCTACTAGAGTGGATACAACCAGAATTTGTGTAACCAAGACCAACTGCTATAGAATGTTTCCTTTTGCAGAATTTGAACTCAAATTGAACATAATTTGATACATTATTTGAACCCTTAACAACAACATAGTTTCTTCCCCATATAATGTATTTACAAACTATTCACAAAGGAATCTAATTCTGAACAGTATTTTGGCAACTAAAATAATACTCAGATTTCAAGTGCTCACGGGTCTTTTTTAGGCAAACCTTAGTTTGCTATTCACACTCAGTTACTTTAAATGCACCACCATGGAACAAAACCTGATACGGTCCAGAAAGAACTTTACAAATCCTGATTCTCATTAGCTGCTTGTTAGGTTCCCAAAGGGGAAAATTTTAATTTGAAATATTAAAAATTAAATCCACATTAAAAATCTAATTTGTCGGTTATTGGAATGAACGGTTGCAAGGCTGTGTGATTGTTTGGACAGAAAAAACAAGTGGCAAAATGAAGGAGAGGAATATGGACCTAGGATCTAGGATCCATTCTTATTAAAAGTAACTTCGAACCTTTTGAACTTTTGAATTGGTACAGTCTCCAAGTTAAAACATTTCCTACTCATTAGCTTTTGAAGGCCTTTTCCTTAACATGGAGATTTTTCATCCTCTTCTAATAATCCATTATAGAACAAATCTGGACTCTTACTCCAGCTCTTTGATAGTTAGTACCAGACGCAGTACCTACTTAAACACGTGGCTGTGTCCTGAAGTGCTTTAAAAACCCTACATTGTTTACATTGACATATTGCAAAGCTTCTTTAAAAGTTTTAACTATGAACACATTCAGAACTTTAAAATGATTACGTTTATGGAAAGGTTAAAAAAAAAATGTTAGGATATAAAGCCAAAAACCATTATTTTAAGTGTCTCATCTGACTTCAAGCACAAACTATGAAATGCTTCCTGCACTAATATCATGTCTTCTAGGAAAATCTTTCAAAATGACAACTGGTATTGGTTACAGGATTCAGTGTTGGGTTTATCACATCTCTTGATAATCTGCTAAAGTTGTTCCACCTTTAAAACAATGTTACTTTTCTCGACACCACTGATTAAATCTATGTAGCCAAATACTATGATGCCCTTGAACCAAAAGCATTACATCAGAAACCAGTCTTCAAGACTGTTAGTTCTCACTGACCCTCAGGGTTTTCCTGTGCAATGACTTCAGCATAGCGTCCCTCCATCCTATGCCTCAGCTATACTTGATTCCTAATAACAATGAGAGTTTCCTCGAAGTTTAATAGAAATAAAGACAAACACAGCAAAATTTTGCTGCTCTATTGAGCTCTGAAGTGTAACTTAGGCTTGTCAAGCTGCAGCTGCTGCTGTTCTTAATAGCTCAGCATTTTGACACCTCCTAGAAAATTCTTTAGAGTTACTGAGAAGTATGAGCAAATTCTCCTAGCACAAAAGCTCTTATAGCTCAATAGAGTTCGAAGCTCTCTCTACTGAACTTGATCAAACTACAACAAAAACCTCCAGTTACATTCAAAGATTTACTGAATAAATTTAATTTCACTTTAGGTCTACACAAGAGAGAATGGATTTTCTGGAAGATTTCCAGATTATGCAGGAGGCATTTCTCTTTTCAAGTTGAACAAAGAAATGACAAACACTAATCTTTATTCCAATCAAATAAGTAAACGTATAACCCAAAAATCTTGTGCTGTCAAATCCTAGACTTTATGCTTGGAGTTCTGGGCATTTATTTGTGCTCTCATGACAATATATCTTGAGTATTATTAAAATATATGGTTCTATCTCTTAGCAGATTATTGAGACTACCGGAAAAAAAA
>NW_010407544.1:0-18698 GCF_000710305.1 Buceros rhinoceros silvestris | reverse complement strand
GTGGGGAGGAGGAGAAGGAAAGAAAAAGAGCATTTTTTGTTGTGGTTCATAATATCAGAAATAAATGAATCTAACTTGTGCTACAAAAAACTCTTTTTAATGAAACTGAAGGAAGACCTCGTGAGTACCAGTAAAGTGTCACAGGATTGCAATAAAATTGAATGTTGAAGAGGAAGGAGAGTTTCCTCCATAAGCAAATGATTATTCATCTGTGCATTCAGACCTTGAATTTTCACCCTATAACTTATTTTCTTAAAGGAAGGAAAAAAGGCACAATCAACCCTGAAAAGATTCAGACAACAGAAAGAATAGGGGGTTCCCTGTAGTGACGTAAAGAAACAAGGTTCATATTTCTCATGTTTCTTAAGCTGCTCTTCATTTGAGTCACTTGTTCCTGATTTATAGCTACGTGCAGAGTCTGCAAGACCCTCCTTACACTAATGAGCATTTTAAGTCCTGCCGTTCTTGGCAAAGCATCTACCTTTTCACTCCATCCCAGCAAAAGGTCTAGAAAAATCATCCATGTTTTTCCCAATGATTATTTTATTTTCTGACTTTGTTTAAATGCTTGTAATCTCTTGGTTCCACCCCGATTTTATTAGTGGTACAAGGTCTTCACAAGCAAAAGTTGTCATTGATACAAAATGAGGTGAGTAGTGATTAAGGCTAAGTGGATCTGTTAATTCAGCAACATTTTAGAATGACTGAACATGAATACAATGGTAAATTGCAATTACATTCCTAAGAGTACATATGAAATCCATATTAATACCACATTAGTTCATCATGACTAACATTATTATAGCTAATTCTAAATGATAAAATAATGACTACCTACTTATAGAATTACCATTTCTAATCTTCCTCCTAGAAGGAATATAATTATGCTTCCCTAGAAAGAATGAATTTTTTTTTCATTTTAAAGTGATTATTTAGGCACAAAACATAGTTTTAAGCTGACTCTGCATGCATAGCCTCGTATCATTTTCTTAGGTAAAGAGCATGGTTAGATGAGCAGAAGTTTTGAAATATTCAGGAAATAATTGTGGTTTAGTTTTAATTTAGAAAGAGATATTTACATTCCAGTCTAACATTTAGGAAATAAAATGAACGTGAGCAAAAATAACTCCATAGATATGATTTACCTGTTAAGTAGATTAGGTTGAGCATTTTCCATGGTCTTCATTTCTCCCATGCATGATACAGTGTAGGAGAGTAACGTTTGTACTATGTCAGTGCTTAAAAGTTCTAACAAACCCCAAACAAAGAAACTGATGAAGAGTTAAGACAGCAGTTAAACACATGAACAACAGAGGCTAACAGACCACATCTGGGGACACTGGCCTTCCACATACTTAAAATTTTAGGTTTGGTTTCAAAATTATATCTGCAAAAGGATCAAAGTGAACACAGGAATTTTTGAGCCCTACAGCCAGTCTCTTAATCACTGAATTGGCTTTCTGTAATGTTTACACCACAGAATTGAGAGTCTTGTGTTAATGATGGCTTTAGCAAAGAGATTTTTGTTGTAATAACCCATGACCAAAATGAAACTATGTGTAAAAGAGAAGGGGAAACATAGAAAGCTACAAGAATTTCCATCAAGTGGGATGTTGCAGCAAAGCTCTGAGTGCTCTCAAAAGGTCTGACTCAGAGGTGGCTTTCACAGAAGCATTTGGGAGACTATAATTTTGTGTAATTTCTAAGTTAGTAGAGTGATTAAAAAGAAGAGAGAAAACACAAAAGTAAAAAATAAATTTAAAATGAGGCACAACTTCTGTCTGAATCTTAATATACAAATTAAAAATGACAACAATGTAACAATCAATCTGTCAATATGACAACCAGCAGCTTCATCCAGTTTATTTTTCATAGTAAAGTAGTAATGTCTTTAAATTGTTAAAGGGAGAAAATATTTAAACCTCGCACATCAGTTAGTGATTGTGATTTGCTATGTCTTTATATGTTATATTTTTTATCATGAGATATTTGGGTCAGAAGCATGGAGGAACTCAGGCTGCTCTTTACCAAACAATTTAAACTCATTCAGTCTTTAATGTTCCACACAGTTCACAAAATCTGAGAGAGGAATCAACAACATGGTTGACCCATTCTTTATTTTAAAATATGATAAGATACGATCATTAGTTCAGGATGCTTCCTGTTAAAACTGTATAGGGAATCAAATGAATGTTAGAACACAGAAACAAGTATTTTATTAAATAATTTTGTAATTTGCCATGCTATAATTTAAAAGAGTGGAAAAAAAAGACTTTTTTTCATCTATATTTGTACAGAGGTGCTCTCAAGACAACGTGTCCTTTAAAGCTCTTGACATGTTTTCACTCTCGTGAACAGTGAAAAACTCTTAGGTGGAGAAAACACGGGAAATTTTTCCTCAAGTTGCCTTGAGTCTGTTCGTGTCATGAATTACCATCTAGATGAAAGTCTTCAGCAACTACTGTTGCAGTTAGTAAATAATAACAACTGCAGTCAAGAATTTCAGGAGACGTACCAGGAACTGGACTGAAATTTCTCACCCATACACTCGTAATAAATTCATATTCACTTGTTAATTAGAAGGTGCAAACAAAAAGGTGTTGCTCTGTTTCCTCCAGAAGAATTAATCCCACCTCACTAGAAGGATAATAGCTTGAAAGGGCAACCCACTCCTCTGCTGTGCTGCCAGAGTTCCACTGGGGACTCAAAAGGATAACTTACTAGTTATCCTTGAGTGCATCCTGGCTTTCAGGAGCTGTAGTGTTAATACCACTGATTTTACTCAGGTTTTTCTAAGAAAGTTGAATGGCCTTGAAAACTGTTGTGCTCTCACATCAGTGATAGATACTCACAGCACGTACTTCACTTATTTCAGCATTCATTTTGCAAATTTTCCAATTATCTATTACAAATATATATCCTGTAATGAATCTCTACTATATGAACTAGTTTCTTTGTACTTTCACTTTATTTTGATAACTAAAAAAAAAAAAAAATCTAAATAATGTAATTACTATGTTTCATTAGTTGAAATACAGGTACTAAACTGACCTAGACAACAAAAGGACAGACCCCAATGTTTATATTGAGAACTATGTTTTCTACTTCATGCGCTTTCACAATTTATATCCTGTGAATCAAAAGGAATTACAGACCACAGATCCCTTCACCTCCTTTAACATTTTCTTACCTGCAATCAAGCCACAAGTTTTACTGGTTCCGAGTAGGGTGTTCACTTTCTCAATGTAATAGTTAAATGCTCAGTCAGAGCTATTGGCCACAGCTATCTGAGATTTCCAAATGAGGATCTCAAGTTCTTGCTAGGTTGTGCTTGGAGCCTATATACACACATACAGCCTTTGTGAATCCCCAGGAGACAGTTGCCAAGTAAACTCTGCATATACTTCAACTAGGCATTTTAATTAGTTTTCAATTGGCAAGACAGTAAAGGCAGATGCCCACAAGAACTGGAAAAAGATGAAAGAAAATACAAATACACAAAGTTAAAGTGGTCAAAAGCAAATGTGAAGACAGTTTATGCAGAGCACAGGATAATAAGTGAAAGAAACCATTTTTTTGAGCTGTTAACATGTTGAAAGATGCAAAGGAGCCTGTAATGAAGCAATTTAACAGTACCAGTGGGAAAAGTGTAATTCTACCTTTGTACAGTACTGTGGAATTAGAAGACAGAATGAGCTAGTACTAAAGAGATGAGTTCTGATGAAATTAATTTACTTGTAGAGAGACCATATTGCTCTCTCATCCACAAGAGCACACGTACAGCCTCATCAAAGATTAACAAAAACGGTTGTGAAAAAAATCTAAATAGAAGAGGCTGTCAAAGTTATATTAATTATAATTAAAGCATATTTATAAATTCTTTTCCTCCTACTACCACGTCTCAAAGACAAAAAGAACCACAGAGCTTCAGGATGACAAACATTAACCAAACTCTAACTGGACTCTTAACAGGAAAGAACATGCACTAGCTCTTCTCAAATGTTATGGACAAGCCAGGTAGCATCAGACACATAATCGATGCTTATAGTATATTCACAAAGGATTAAAAAGATATTACAGTGTAATTTTTGCTCTGTTCCTTCTTGCATTTTTTGGTCAGGAGCTAACCAGTTAATCAATTTTGTTTGTCAGTAGTTACTCACTGTAAATATGTTAGAAAATAATGAAAAGAAAGCAAAAGAAATGAGTATTTCAGTTTCGTCACTAGCAGAAGTGATTTTTCCAGCCAAAACACAAATCCTTATTAAATGTACCCGTACAAAGTTCTAGTGAATAAAGAGAAATAATACAGTAATGCAAATCAATTTAGACAAAAATCTTGTAAATTACTGTATTTTTTCTAATTGAGTGAACCAAATACCTGTAAAATGGACTATCAATGAACTTGGGCTCAGATCCTCAAACATACGTGGGGAGGAGTTTGGTGACTCAATACCGTGCAGGAGCAGGTGGCCTCCATTATTATATATAAATAAAAGTAGAATGGGAAGGTTCATTTGTTTTCACAGATCTGTCATCTCTTTACTCTGAACCGGCTGCATAACAAAGTACTGAGAGTTCCTTATTCACAAACCCTTCAAATTTATTCAAATAGGATGATTATTGCACTATCACCTGTCAGAAAGTAAAATAACTATGATAGACCTGTTTGCTCTGTAAAAATAGTTTTCCTTCAGGAATAGTGTATAGATTGTATTTTACAACACTGAGATTAGAAGCAATGAACAAAGAAGAAAGCATACGGTATTTTAAATTTGTTACTATTGTTACAAGGCAAAAAATCTACTAGAACTGTGGCTATTTTACTAAGTCGGATATACCAGCTGGCCAAGAGCAATGTTTGCAGTAGAGGTAAGGCAATTTGTGCTTTTGGTAGAATTTGTGACGATCAGTTAAACTGGAAAAAAAAAAAACCCACAATAAAAAAAAGGGCACAAGTTAAAAATAAAAGAAAAAAAGCAAGCAATAAAGCAGCCGAAAAAAGAAACAAAATCGGAAGGAAGAAACAAGATTTCATTGCAGATATTGTTCTTGCTATTTTGATGGTTAAGAATGACAACAAAGCTTGCAATGTTAATTATTGACTCTTCTTCAGAGGTAGTCACAGTGAACTTTAAATCACGAATGGTTTGTAAAATTAGAAGGACGACATGAATAAGGGGTTTGCATAGGATGTTAAAAAAAACAAACAGATGCAGTACCTTGGCAAGCAAAACAGCTAAGAATGCTCCATTTCATCAAAGTGAGAAAAACACTTACACCACACTGTCTGCTTTGTTTATAGTCATTGCAATTCTCTCACATCATCTGCCTCTTTGCATTAGTATACTGTCTACATTTTTCATTTACTGTTGAATGATCAGTGAATCAGCATCCAGTGTATTTTTCCATGACAGATTTATTTAAATCTATTGAACTCTAACTTTTTGCAACTCCTGTAGTCTCTTTATAAATGCTAGTTTCTTTACTTATAACCAGAAGTGGACAGCATATAAAGAATAACAAAACTACGAGCTGTGAGAAGGATTATGAGAATTCCATGTCAAAATGGACACAAATCCCTGATATTACTCTGTGAAATGATAATGGTCTTTCTTTCTTTTGGGCAAGGAGAAATAACTTTTTCACCACGTAATAACTTCATTAGCTTTCCTGACCTCATCATTCCCACCTTAAGTTAGATATAGCGTCAAAGAGAACATCTGTGTGACAGACATATTTTCAAATTCAGCTTATTAACAGTCATAGTTATTACATTATTGGTTTGAAATTTATTGCTTGAGCACCACCTTGTGGAAATTGCTAAAACTGTGAAATCTTCATGAAGTTTATCCATATGTATGTATAGGTAAATATGCCTGAAAATGGCAACAGTGAGAGGTCTGCAAATACAAATTGTTATGTTAATTTTAAATATCATTGATATAATCAATATGAATATAAATATTTTGTTACAAACAGCCCTGTTTCTCTGAATATATCTATATTTTAAATATCCTATTATACATTTTATGTCATTCTTTCATGAGGAATTTTGTGCTCTGATTTGTTGGGATATATATTAATTACTCATTTTTCCAGGTAATTCTAATTGCTACAACCAAATGAGTCCTACAGCATCATTTAATGTTGTCATGTTGATTGTGCACATTAATATGCTGTATTATTTATATTACAGATATCTAGTCATCTTTGTCTCTAGTTATTTTGACAATAGCTCCTGCGCATTTAAAATAAGGACAACTGACACATTATAATGTGTTCCACAATTTTTTGGAGCTTTTATTTATTCCTTTTATTAAGTGTTAAAATATTTGGATATCAGACATGCCAGAACTTATTATTGAAATAACTATGTCACTCATTATGACATACTAGGACAACTGCACATCAGAGACAAAGCAGTTTTTAAATTTGAGGATAAAACAAAATGGAGCTGAAAACAAACCCACTTAGAACAAGAGGGATATACTGCTACAGAGTGTGAGCTCTTTGAGGATATATTTTAAAATAATAATAATAAAAATCTTCCTATTTGAACCAATACAAAATAACCACTCTATAATCAAAGGAAGGCAATTTCCATCAAAGAATCACGAGAAACAGATCCATGCTTTATTTTACTGACTTTGCAATGCAGCAATATATTTTTCTTAGATTCAGTGGTTATGCGTTTTCTAAGAATCACCCAAAACAATTTGGTTTCTAAAGGATAAAGGTAGCTAATAGATTTAAGTTCAAACTTTTTCAATTCACGTCAACCACTGTTTGTATCCCACTTAAAGTCAAAATCTGATTAACTGAAGTTGAGCCTTAGGAGCTCTGCAGTCAGTCCTTCCGAAAGGACTGGTTATAGGTAGCATAAACAGCTAACTTATAGATGGGGGGTTTTTTTGACCAGAGGCCTTAAGACAGCTTTTGAGAGATACCTATACTGGTTTTGGAAAGGATAGCATTACATTTCTTCATAGCAGTTTGTATGGGGATATGTTTTGGATTTGTGCTGAAAATGGTGTTGATAATACAGTTATCAATAATATATACAATAATGATATATGATATCAGTAATAATAATAATACAGTTATTGCTGAGCAGTCCTTAGAGACTCAAAGCCTTTTCTGCTTCTCATCCCACCCCACCAGTGAGTAGGCTGAGGGTGCACAAGACTTTGGGAGGGGACACAGCTGGGATGGCTTACCCAAACTGACCTAAGGGATATTCAATACCACAGGACATCATGCTCAGCAGTAAAATTAGGGAAAAGTTAGTGAGGGTGCTGCTGCTCAGGGACTGGCCGGGCATCAGTCGGTAGCAATGTTTTCATCTGCATCATTTGTCTTTTCCTGTGTTTATTTTTTCTCTGTGTTATGTTTTTTCCCCCCTCTTTTCCTTACAATTTATTATTATTATTACAATTATTCATTTATAATTATTAAACTGTTTTTATCTCAACCCATGAGTTTTCTCACTTTCACCCTTCTGATTCTCTCCCCTGTCCCACTGTGGGAGGTCAGTGAGTGGCTGTGTGGTGCTTAGTTTCCAGCTGGTGTTAAACAGCAACAATATCTCTAAGATGCTCCCTGTCTTTGTAAAAAAAATCACAAAAATCACTAAGCACTTTAGGCACATTAAATATGGAATATATATGTTGCTCAAGAACATGTGTGAAGAGTTAAACATTTGTAATATAACAGATTTTCTTTGCTAATTGTCAACAATAAACTCCTACGTATCAGTTCAGTTAGGCTTATGCAAAACCAGCTTGTTTCGTCCCCGAATATACTACTGAAAACACAGAAAAAATACAAGTCTTTCTATCAATACAAATCAATATAAATATCAAGCATTTAATACAAATCCATGAAAGTTTTCAATGTAACTAAATTAAACAATTATATGCGAGCCCACAAAAATTATTTTATGATTATTATATTCATTTTTACAAAAGAAAGGTAAACAAATAGCTGGCCTAAGGCAAATAATCAAATAGATAATACTTCAGTTGGTCCAGTTTTTGTAACTTCTGCTGCCACCATGCTCTAGCTGTCTTTCTGTGAAAGTTCTACCTAGGGATCTGATCACCCTTATTTCCCTTATCAGTTCTTCATTATTTACAAATAATCATCCTAGCCCCCCCCAAAATCAACTAAGTACCAAATTTAGAAAAACATCTAGCAGACTTTGGTTTCAGAGAACATGTCAACACACATGCAACAACTGTTTAATGCTGCTTTCAAATAAGTCATCACTTCTCCATACTTAGTATTTCCTTCAGCATCATTCCAACACCAAGTATATCAGTACAAAAAAAGTGTGGGGAAAAAAAAAATATATATGTATAGATAGATAGATGAACATCTATAACTCAAATGATTCATGTAACTATGCACTATTGACGTAAAGTCAACACTGCCTTTGTTCAGATTCAAGAGCTCTGAGTCTACAAAAAGCTGTATTGGTAAGTGCTTTATTACCAGGTCCATATTTTAAAATACAGACAGAACTGTTTGTGAAAAGCAAAGGTTACAAAGCACTCCAAAATATCCTTGCCTAGATGTGTAAATGTTTCTGTGTTTGAGGGCAAAAAGGCAAGGGCATTAGTGAAGTAATTTGAAATCAATTTATACAGAGAGAAATCAACATGACAGATAAATATAATTTTACAGTACTGCTGACGAAGGCATTACACAAGGAAAGACACTAGCATTGTTACTGGCTTCATAGCTATTCCACATGCTGATCAAAATTGTATGTCAGACAGACATCCAACCAAACTGATCAGAGACATTATTAATAAAGTTTTTTGAATAAAGCACCTTGAAAACATCTTCCAGCTTCCAGGAATTGTAGTTACAGGCAATAAACAATATATAGGCACTGCTACATTAGTTCAGTAAGCCACAGCTTAAGAGCAAAGTCTGCAGAATTTATTTTGTGTTTTGGGTTTATGCCACCTAATTTTCCAGGATTTATTCCATGTGGATGGATTATACCTTCTGTAAAATATTTCCCTAAGCCATGTAGGCTTTAAAACAAATCAAGCCACAAAACTGCTGGTCAGCAGCTTCCTTTAAAGTTAGTTTCAAATACTTTTAAAGCATAAACTGTGTTTGGGGAAAAGAAAAAAAAATATTTGAAACCAGTTTGTCTCTGTCCACAACCACACAGTGTGGTCATATATTAAAACAAATACGAAAGCTTCTTCCAGTATTGCTTCTTTTCTCTCTCAACAATAGACAAAAATAATGACTCTCCTTAAAGACTAGACAGTACCCATTACAGAGTAGTGGATAAAGTCCAAAGTGACCTAGAAAACTGGTATTAGTGGCTTTCCTTGAACATAAGGCAAATGTTCTTTTTTTTCCTTTGTTCTGAAAAGACAAACACACTTCCAGGCACTTTCTGCAGACTTTCAGTTCTTCTGGGGCAGTGATCGCATCTTTTGAATCCATGCTGCATCTTACGTGAGTACATCACCCTCACATAACAGGTAGGCTCAGAGTCACATTAAAGATTGCAAGATCTGATTTCACAGCATTTTTCTGAATTTGCACAGATTGTGACTGTCTTCTGATTCACCTGTAAATGGCCAGTTAAGTTGAATATTCAAAGCTGGCTTCATGCAACACCTGTCACAGCACTTCATTCACAGCTTCATTCCCTAGCGCTGGCTAGGGAAATTGTTTCTGATCAGTGTAAGTGGTCTATGACTTTACAGGTACACATAATCAGGACAAGGCTATACTACCTGAACTTTGTGAACTTTTAAAGAACAGGCGCCACTTGTTCGTTCAGCCCACTGTGTTTTTAGCCTGAAAGAAAAGGGTGTTTTTTGAGTCTTGTCACCTTCAACAAGAAATGGATTCTGGAATGCAGGACTACACTGCACACCTGCTACATTATTTGCCACAAGCTGCATAGGCATCACACAACTTTATTTCATCCATCACCATCTAATCAGCATCCACCAGTGTTGCAATAAACTTGCTATGTACTGCCTGTTTATCAGAACACACATACACCGCTATAACTGCTAAATATAGATGATTATTTACCATAATTTCTAAGGATATCTGTCATAGTTTCTGTTTTCTATTGGAGAAGAAAGAGTTTTCTAGATTAGTAGAAATTATTGCGTTGTGATGAATCATGGTCAGCTACAAATAATATAATTCAGGGCTAATGTATTTTCCGTTTTAATTTCTCTTTATGTCACATGGATTTGGAGACATATCCCTAAGCAAGTGCCAGTTTTGAGTGTTCACCTAGTTTCAGTGACCTTTAGTTCTGCTTTTGCAGCAAATAATTGAAACTGAATGACGCTTAATCTTATTAAAGACAATCTTTATACGTGAAGTAAGGGTTGGTTGTAGCAGATTTAGCACTGGCTTCTACTGGACTGAACAATCATGGAAATTTTTTTTATCATCCATGCTGATTTGAATTCATCAAGACTAAAGTCTGTGGATCCAAATCAGTGCTATAGAGATCATTTGAAAACAGAGATCATTAAGTGCAGCTTCTGTTAGTATCTCAAAGTTACTAGAAGCTAAATAGGCACATAAATTTTATTACTTCCAAACAGATAGTGTTTGGATTCCACAGAAGAAAGTTATAAAGTCCTAATACTACGCCATCTGTCTGACCTTTAGTTAAATGTCCTGTTTTCCAGTTTTACAAGCATCAGATTTATCCAAACAGCTATGCAGAATAAGATCTTAACATGGTTTTAGACCTCACCTAAGAAAACTATGTGGTATCAGTACAAAAATAATTTTTATAAAACCAAACAGTTTAAATTGAAGAGAAGGCTGTCAGACGAATTTTTTAAAAAAACAACCCTGGTTGTATTAGAGTTTCAACACGTTATTCTCTTCATGACTTCAATTTTAAATTGAATAGTTATGTGTCTTTACATGCTTATTGTTACAGACACTTTAATACACTTGCTCACTTTCTTTTTTCTTAGTCCTGTACAGTTTTTCACAAAGTAATGATCAGATGTATATTTCCCATCATGCAAAAAAATCATTTAGCCCACAGTGTTAGACATTAAGGAAGTTTTATTGCTGTAACGTCCTCAAGTAGCTCATATCCTCCTGCCTACATTTGAATGAGCTTGCAACTTTAACCATCTGGGAATGCCACTCCAAATAAATTATGTACTGCTTAGACCTTCTTCAGTCTTTGATTATCCATATGTATCTGAGAAAGAGACCAGGATTCCCATCTCCCAAAAAAGAAGGTGAAAGTCTGGCTAGGTGTAGTTGTGTCTACTGCCATAGTTCTGTTTTCACACTTGGTTCAGGACTGTCTAAGAGAATTTCCAACTAGACTTTGCTGTCAAATAGGTTCCTCATCTTGATGCACGTAAATTGCTAAATATCAGTATTTTGAATCCAATCTCCATATCATGTTAACTGGAATTCTTTGCTAGAAACAGTAAAGAAACTGTATGATTCTTACCAGTTTTGTGATCAGAAAACATTCCTTTAAAATTGTGATGTAAGAATATACTATATCCTATTTTTGACAGGGCTAATAAATGGCAAGATGGCAAAGCCAGAGTAAATCAGCCATTTTCACAGTAACATTATTTTATACTTCTTTACTTGGTGCCATGACTTATGGACTACTCTATAACCTAGAAAAGGACAATATGTCTTAAAGGCTCCCTGACACATTCCATTCTGCTTAGCAAGAAGAAACCTTTATAGGCACAAGTCCTAATTCAGTAAGCTGAAACTTAAGATGATCGTCTTTGAGTACAGCTGTCATCTGTTCTAAACTTGGTAGGATCATCTTCTTTTACACAAGCATATTCTAGATGCAAATGCATTATGATTTATCCAAAATTGTACTGAACTGATGTAACCTTCACAGCCTACCGAACAGTCAGGGCCCTAACATCAGGATGTAGGCAGATGAGCAAGAAAGAAGAGCAGTAACCTCATTGAGAGGTGCTAAGGTTACACAGACTTCTATGTTTCCTTTAGAAATATCTGCAGCCTTATAATGCTAATAAGAAATAAAAACACTGGGACAATACTAAGATAAGCCAAAACCGCTTTCCAGCTCAGCTAAAAATAAATAAAAGCAGCTAGGGTACAAGTGACAATGTGAACCAAAATCATATGCTTCATTGTGCATGCGAACATCTTGTGCTCATAAGAATTCTTTCAAAATCTGCCATAGATGTAAAGAGGAGATGTTTATCCCTTTATTTACTAAAGTTATTTACTAGAGTTAAAATAGTATAAACTGCACCAATGTGAGCATCAGAATAAAGCCTGTGTACATTCACAATACGGTCCTGGAGGTAAACTAAACAGAATCCCATATTTTAGAAAATTATGCACCTGAGTTGCATTTATAAGATACATACATATATCACCAAGCAATAACTTTACAATTAAAATTCAGTGCTTCCTATTTAAGAAAAAAAGTGTGGCCTTTTAAGATACTCCAGCTTACTATGAATAATAATTGAATTTCATTGTTCTTGCCTAGAAGATACCTGCATTTTAAGTTTCCAGCTGCCTGCCACTTCTCCTGGAGGAATACATACTCCATATAATGAGAAAATACGCAAAATATTTCAACACAATAGGATGACAAAACTCACAAAATAGAATTCCTAGAGCATGTTTCAAGAGTGTTCCATCTATGGAAATTAATTAGCAGCGTATCAGCAAATAGTGTTTATGAGCATGTATATAATCCATATTTATTATACTAATATTATGTTGTCACCAAGGGAAATTACACAGTGATGAACACCTGTTTTATGTAGAGATCCACTAAGAGCTGCATTTATTTGTCCCAAGTTCCTTCTCAGAAAAAAAAAATCCTCTTTGAAAAGACAATACCTTAACCCCTTTTAGAAATCTCCATGTAAAAGAACGTCTTTAAATGTTTTTTGGAGACACACGGAAGTTTTACACCCATAGAAAGCAGCCAAGGAGTTGAACCAGAGAACCTTACTAATACTCAGTTTCATTCACTAGCAGTAAGTAAAGTTTAGAAGCAAATGAACTTCAATGCAAAAGTGTGGGTTTTTGTCTTAACGTTACCTTTTCCCTTTGTGGAATAGTCTTCAGAAATTAAAGCCCTAACAAAGCCTTAATTAGACAAAATCATTTTATTTGTCCTCATTAGGAAAAATTAGAGAAAAATTAACATATTTTCTGTTTAAAATGGTCATTTTCTCTTTTCTTCCCTTTTTGTTTTTTAACAAATGTTGGCAGAGAAGATTAGAATAATTTTAAAACTGGGTTCACGTCATTGTTACCTCTAGGCTAACAGTGCATAAAATAATGGAATATCTAAAAACTACGGTGGTAGCAGAATAATAGAAATCAACCAATGACCTTTAATTGCAGCAGCTTAATTTTTAATAACTTTTCATGGAAACGGATACATTTTTGAGATTTTATATATTTCAATGTCGCTACAAATGGGCTGCAGCTTTAAGAAACCTCAGGAATGAAGACAAATCCTGACCAGAAGAAGAAAGCTGGACAACATGGGAGCATCCGGTTCCTCCATGTTGAACCCAGGACAGAAATAGAAGAGCAAATACCTTTTACACAAAGAATTCAAAGACAAGTCATAAGAAAATAAGGCATAATATATAATTTATTAATGGTTACTCATAAAGTATCCAAAGGTACACATATTCCTCCTCTCCCCAGTAGGTGCTCTACTCCTAGCTAGATAGCAGGTTTTGTTAGAAATCACCCCACAAAACATTCTAAAAGCATATGCTAAATTTATGCTTATAAACGAATGATGAATAAAATCTATTTCTTTTTCTAGCCACTCTTGCAAACTATACTCCTTTGCCAAATATTGATGTTAGTAGTATAGGAAAACATACTTTAGCATTTTCAAATTATTAACAGGGGGTTTGGGAGAGTTTTTTGTTTGCTTGTTTCATTTTCACTGGTTTATAAAATTGCAGTAAAGGGCCATATACTGTTTTCTTCCAGATGTTAAAGTGCAAAAATTGCACTATAACTTGAACTATTAATTTTCCTCTAAACGAAATACTCAAGAACTTTTCCAGGTTTTACATCTTACATATATTTAGAAGCTTCAGGGCTGCCAGAAATGTATCAGCTGACAAATCATGTATGTGTATATTTGTCAGTAAATTCCTCTAATTTGTTAGTTCTTTCATTGAATAGATTAAAGAAAGAGAAAGAAACCACTTACAAAGTGTGGACACTTTCCAGAAGTATGGGCTTAAACTAAAGTCACATAAGATCAAGGAGACAGGGCATTTTGACTACACTGTATTCAGCACAGCATCTGTCACTACTCTATAGTCCTCACAGGATATGGTCAGGTCCACAGGCATTGCAAACACAGGTTTGCCCTCAGCTCCTGTAATCACTAAAAATGCTACTGACTGTTTTCACTGATTAAAACTACGATACGATTGGTGCTGTTTCGTCATGTTGCAACTCCCCCAGTCCTTGTAATCTGTACACAAAACCCATTAAAATGAGGGGAATACTTCTAGACTGACAATCAAAAACATCCATAACAGGAGTACCAGGAAATGTCCATATTTTAGCATAACTCTGCCTCTGGTAGCCAGCCAAATCTGGTGCATGATATCCTTAAAAAAAAAAAAAAAAAATTAAAACGAATCTAGTTGATTAATGTTGATGGCAGGGGTTTTTTGTAACAAGAAAGTAGGAATCAGACTAAAAAACTTTTATACAATTTTAAATAGGTAG
The DNA here is from genome assembly GCF_000710305.1 of Buceros rhinoceros silvestris. Taxonomy (NCBI): domain Eukaryota; kingdom Metazoa; phylum Chordata; class Aves; order Bucerotiformes; family Bucerotidae; genus Buceros; species Buceros rhinoceros. The sequence goes on along the minus strand of NW_010407544.1, from coordinate 3,929 downwards.
ATAATCAATTAAATAATTTCATTTCATAATTAAATTCATTTTTAGTCCTTATGGAACATTCAAGATAATAATAAGACTATATAACTAATTTTTATGTTACCAAAATATGAAGTCAATGAACTCTTAACAGAAGGACGAAAGGAGGGTATATAGACCACCTAGCACTATCGAAATTAAAGACGGACACACATAAAATGGGGAAAGAAACAAAAGTGAAAGTGAACTAATACTGCATTCTGGTGTGTATATACATATATACAAAAAAGAACAAATACAAATGGGTTGCAGTTATAAGAGGGACAAAGGTTTGTAAAAAAAATCAGTAGTAGCTTGCTACAACAATTAAAATGTAAATATTCATTAATGTTTTATTTTTGTTCGAACAAAAGCCCACTTAAGGCATGCATGTCAAATGAACAAAATAATTTTAAAGCTTGATTAAATCATAATTCTATCTTTTTGTAGATATATCAGAGATAGATACACTTCAAGTTTTTGCTGTAAATTTTGATAACATTTGCTGGTGCAGGTATTAAAATCCCAGTAGAAGGTCTCATAGTATCATCCTAATGATTAATGAAGAACCGAACCTTTGATATATTTTCACAAATTATGCTTACTATGTATAGTTTAGAAACTGTTCAGCCAAACTATTTGTACCTACAAACTGGGTAGCAGGTATTTTATAAATGCAACTGATTTATAAAATAATGACCACGACTGTCCAAGCATTTGATGCCTTTACATAAAACGTAATGCTTTTTATGTAGTATCATAATCAGCAATGAGCCAGCAATGCTGAAGGAAAACGTGAGATTGTGATGAAAATAGAGACTACTACTTTGTTCTTATGATCTTATGATACTTGTATTCCTCAAACTAAAACAAGTAGACTGTCACAAATAGTATCTCCATAGACTGTCACAAAACTTCTATCTCTGCAAAAATAGATAAGTATTAATTCCCCCTTTTCTACATACACTTTAGAAAACACAAAGTCTATAATTTTAATGTTCCACAAAGATTAAAATCCTATCTATCTTTTTTTTTAACTATAACAATATTTTAACTGTGTCTGTGTTTTCTAAGCCCTAAAAGGTGCTTCTGATCCCTTTCTTGGTAAAAGCAGTGAATAACTGCATCTTCTAAATGAGAGTGATCTCTAGGAACAGCAGCCGAAGTTAAGGCAGTTTTTCAATAGCAGTAATGCCTCCTACATATTGAAACAGTAATACCAAATATTAATCATTGTTAACATATAAGCTAGCAGGCTCATAATTTTCCCAGCAATACCCCATGCTGGTACCAGGTGCTTATCCTGCTGAGAAGAGGTTAAGTGGATACTACTGATTCACTGAGGCAGGTGGATTGTTACCTCTGTTGCACGAAAGGAGGTAGGAGTGGCTCCCTAGGGACTGACAGGATTTTAGGATTAGAACAACCATTCCTTCTGGAGAAGCATAGGTACAGTCTGGCCCGTGGAAATTCTTCAGATGCATTTTGTTGATAATCCGTTAATAGTAACTCATCTCTAGGAAGAGATTTTACACTACAAACTTTGCTGGTTTCGCTTTTAAGTCTGCTCACACAGACTATTTAGGTAATAGCCATTGGAAAAATAAGGACATCTCACTAAAAACAATTGCTAAAGTACATTTATAGGAGGAAAAAATTAACATTTAGACCTTTAGGCTTCACAGTTCAATATGTTTTCAGCTGTTCTGTATTTGAAAAATAACTACCTTGGAGTTCTGGAGTGCAGACTTTGGCCTCTTTAGGGACCTGCTTGGTAGAGTACCACAGAATAAAATCCTGGAGGGAAGAGGGGCCCAAGAAAGCTGGTTAGTATTTGAGGATCACCTCCTCCAAGCTCAGGAACGATGCATCCTGACAAACACGAAGTCAGGCAAAAACTCCAGGAGGCCTGCGTGAATGAACAAGTAGCTCCTAGAAAAACTCAAATACAAAAAGGAAGCCTACAGAGGGTGGAAGTAAGGACATGTAGACTGGGAGGAATACAGACAAATTGTCCAAACGGCTAGGTATCAGTTCAGGAAAGCCAAAGCCCTGATAGAATTAAATCTGACCAGGGATGTCAAGGGCACCAAGAAAGGCTTCTATAGGTATGTTGGTGATAAAAAGAAGACTAGGGAAAATGGACGCTCTCTGGAAGGAAACAGAAGAGCTGCTTACATTGGATATGGTGAAGGTTGAGGCACTCAACCACTTTTTTTGCCTCAGTCTTCACCAGCAAGTGCTCCAGCCACTCTGCCCAAGTCACGGAAGACAAAAGTGGGAATGGGAAGAATGAAAAAACACACTGTAGAAGATCAATTTTGAGACCATCTAATGAATCTGAAGATGCACAAGTCCAAGAGACCTGATAAGATGTATCCGTAGGTCCTGAGGGATCTAGTGGATGAAGTTTTTAAGCCCCTATCCATCTTTTTTGAGAAGTTGAATCAGTCTGGTGAATTTCCCACTGACTAGAAAAGGGGAAACATAACAGTTTTAAAAAGGGAAGAAAGGAAGACCCAGGGAATGACAGCTCAGTCAGTCTCATTTCGCTCAGCAAGACCATGGAGCAGATCCTCCTGGAAACTACGCTAAGGCACATGGAGAATAAGAAGGTGATTGATAACAGCCAACATGGCTTCATCAAGGGCAAATTGTGCCTGACAGATTTGGTTGCCTTCTAATGCATTAGTGGATAAGGGAAGAGCAACTGACATCATCTACCTGGACATATAAAAGGCATTTCACACTGTCCCGCACAACTTTCCTGACTCTGAATTGAAGAGACATGGATTCGATAGATGGACCATTCAGTGGATAAGTAACCGGCTGGATGGTCGCACTCAAAGAGTTGCAGTCAACAGTTCAATGTCCTAGTGGAGAACAGTGATGAATGGCGTTCTTCAGGGATTGATGTTGGGACTGGCACTGTTTAACGTCTTTGTCAGCAACATGGTCAGTGAGACTGAGCATACGCTCAGCACATTTGATGATGTAGCCATGCTGTGTGGTGTGGTTGACATTGGACAGAAGGGATGCCATCCAGAGGGACCTTGACAGGCTTGAGAGCTGGGCCCATGCAAACCTCATGAACTTCAACATGGCCAAATGCAAGGTCCTGCACCTGAGTTGGGGCAATTCCAAGTATCAATACAGGCTGAGGGATGATGGGAATAACAGCAGACCTGTGGCAGAGGACTTGGAGGTACTGGTGAAAGAAAAGCTGGCCATGAGCCACCAACGCTCATGAGCCTGGACAGGAGCCAGGCTCACAACGGCACCTGAGTGGGGGCAATTCCAACCACAAATAGAGGCTGGGCAATGAGTGGATTGAGAGCAGCCTTGCGTAGAGAGATCACGCTCAGCAAGACCTGGCAATGTGAGCTCGCAGCCCAGAAAGCTAGGCTACATAAAAAGAAGTGTGTCCAGCATGACAAGGGATATGATTCTGCCCCTCTACTCTGCTCTCGTGAGACCCCACCTGGACTACTGTGTTCAGCTTTTGGGCCCCCAGAGTATGAAAGACATTAATCTACTCGAGCAGGTCCAGAAAAGGGACACAAAGATCATCAGAGAGATGGAGCCCCTCCCCTATGAAGATGGGCTGAAACAGTTGGGGTTATTTAGCCTAGGGAAGTGAAGCCTCCAGGGAAGCTTTATAGCAGTCTTCCAGAACTTAAAAAAGGCCTACAGGAAAGATGGGGAGGGGCTCTTTACCTGGGATCATAGTGATAGGTTGAGAAGTAATGATTTTAAACTGAAAGAGAGTAGATTTAGAACAGGTATTATGAAGAAGCTATTTACTATGAGGGTGGTAAGGCATTGGAACTGGCTGTCCAGAGAAGCTGTGGATGTCCCCTCCCAGGAAGTGTTTAAGGCCAGATTGGATGGGCTTTGAGCAACCTGGTCTAGTG
>NW_010407543.1:127215-132108 GCF_000710305.1 Buceros rhinoceros silvestris | reverse complement strand
CTCTTCCCTGCCCATATTTTGGAGGACCCCGATCTGCGAAAGCTGCTGAACGACTCCTCCATGCTGAACCTGAGCTTTCTGCCCAGTAACTGGTTCAACAACGGCACTGGGGACAGCTTCCTGCCGCTCAGCATCAAGATCACCATCGTGGTTGTCTACTCCATTGTGTGCATCGTGGGGCTGGTGGGCAACTGCTCCGTCATGTATGTGATCATCAGGTAGGACATGCGGGCAGCGTGCTGGGGTGCTGCGAGTCAGGCAGACCCTCCCTGATAAATCCCTGCTGGGGGCAAAGCAGGTGCTTCCCTGGTAATTGTGATGTGCTTTAGAGGTATCGATGTGGCATTCATTTTATTGTTTGGGGTTTATTTGTTTTTCTCCCTTCCTAGGCTGTGATGAAGGTTCCCACCAGCTTTCAGCTGCCCTCTGGTGCCTCCTAAAGTTTAACCCAGAAAATGGAACAGAGCGATCAGATCTGCTCAAAAATGGGTCTGCTGCTGCAAATCGCCAGGCAGGGAGCGGGATGTCCCTGGGGAGGGCAAAGTGCTGGGAGCATCCCGCTACCAGGGTGTGCCTGATCTGTAACGGGACCTCTCCCTCCTGCGCCATGTCCATGTCCCCAGCTCTGGCTGCAGGTGCTGCTCCAGCTGGGAGCTGCTGCTTTCCAAAGCTGAGTTGGACTGCAAGGGAAAGGGCCTGCTGGGAGACTCAGTCTTACAGGGGGAAAAAAAAAAATCATAAACTTAGCTCTTCCAACTCTTTGGAAACTATAGACGTGAGTAAGATGTGGCAGGATGTGGTGGAGATGCAGGCAACGTCTCTGGCTCCTCACACTGAAGTTGGGAGAGCGGGGGGAGCTTTGCAGAGGGACGGAGCTCGGAGCATGGACCACCCCAGCAGCACTGTCCATGCTCCCCTCATAGTGCCAGTGTTTTAAGCGTCCCTCTCTGGTTCTGCTGTGGTTTCCTGGAACAGAAACCCTGTTCCCCCTGTAAATACAAAATCAGTTTATGCCACCGTAAGGACTGTGATTCTGTGTCAAACACCAGCAACCCCCTTCTGATCTCGTGTGTTAAGGAGCTTCCATTTTACACACATCTCAGAGCAGATTCCTGATGCAGGTGGATGCTGCCAGCACACAGAAGACAGGATGAAATTGTTTTCTCCTCCGGCAGAGGATGGAATTATTTAGAAGGTATTCAGCACTGATGAGATTAAGTCTTGCTCGTGCCAGGAGCCCTGCAGCTTCCAAAGCATCTTTCCCTTGAACACATACAACTTGTCTGGGGGGAATGCTGCAAAATTAAGTTTCTGGTATCACAGAGCAGTGAAAGGCGGCTAAATCTCGCCACAAGGGCAAAGTGACATGACCGCTTACTGGACCACCTGTCCGCACTCTCCCTGCTGAGGAGGTTCTGGCAGGGAGGAGGGATCACGTTAGCCCTGAGGAGTCTGGAGAGGGAGAGGGGAGGTTTGTGGGGCAGTGCTGCGTTTGGAGAGCTCATGTCTCCGTTCAGTGTAGTAGCAAGGACTGGAGTAGACACAGTGTTTGTGGGTACTTGTAAGCGTGGTGGGTAGTGAGTCTGCAACGAGAAGTCTCTGTCCCACAGCGATTCAGCTGGAATGCAGGTGATGGCTGAGCTGGTGGGCAGGCAGGGGAAGGGAACCTGAGACAGGTGTCAGAAGGAGAAGGCTTGGTAGAAATCTTCTCCCTGTCTGCAAAGGTCTTGTGGGGGGTGGGCAGCAGGACGCTGCTGGCCCCTGCCCAGGCCTGTGGCCAGTATATCACCAGGATGTCCCAAACCAGCATCCTGGTCAGGGTGGATGTGTCCCCTGGCTATGTGGGGCCATGCTTTTAAAATGATGCCTTCTGTTTCACTCCTTCCTGGCTTTGATGCCTTCCAGTTGAGAAACAGGACCCAAGAAAAGAAAGTGGACTGGAGTTTCCTCTGGAACTTCCCTTTTTTTTGTATCCAGGTATTTTAAGCAATTGAAAACCCCGATCTCCCCCAGGCCTTTTCCACTTCTTCAGTGTCTCCTCCAGTGAACCTCCCTCTGTAAAAGCCAATAGAAGTTTAAATTAGTTGGTTTCTCCTTTTTGGGGATTCACCTCTGCTTCGCAAAAATCCCCTCTGTGTGGGCCATCAGTGTCTGCTGGGAGCTCTGTACTGGCTGAGGCTGAGTTCCACCCAGGGAAACGACCCTTCTTGGTTTGGTCAGTAACTGCAATTTTTGGCTCCCTCTGCCCAAGATGTCTCTCTCCTCGCCCAGTCTGATGTCAGGAGCAGGTGTGGTGATAAACTGGACTCAATATCTCAAACTCTTCACTCTGGTCATGTCTACAGAGATGTGCAGAGCTGCTGAGTTAGGGGCCATGCAAGGAGAATGCTGATGACTTCTCAAGCACAGGGTTTTTCTCCCCAGACTGGAGCTTTGGTGCTTCAGGGCTTCGTGCCTTAAATAGCATCTTTTTCCAGTAGGTTGAAAGTTGGCTGCTGGTAAGTCAGTGTGGAAACAACCCAGGTCAGGTTGGATGGGGATCTGGGCAACCTGATGTAGTTGCAGGTGTCCCTGTTCACTGCAGGGCGGTTGGACCGGATGACCTTTGAAGGTCCCTTCCAACCCAAAGCATTCTATGGTATCTATCTTCCATTGATGGAAAAAAAGACTGGCAAACCCTCCGTGCTGCTCTCCTATCGTCTGTAGGCATGGTGCACTCTACAAAAGATGGGTTTTTTCCTTCCCATGCTTATTTCACCAGTGATAACCAGACTTCAACATCCTACACAACCTGTAAGAAACCAGCACATTATCTTCCACAAAAAGCAGGTGTGGTGGCGTGGACCATAATAGTTTCCTGTTTTTGAGGCAGTTGGGGATCATAAATGCTCTAATATTGGCACTCAAGGAAATTGGAGGCATCAGGAAGGCTTATTTTTGTACCTCTTGGAGGAGATTTTTTGCAGCACTGAGGGAAAAGTTTAAAATCTCCTGGTATTTCACACACAAATACAAATTCAAAGCCTCCTCTGGGTTTTCCCCTCTGTGGTAGAACCCAGCCTTCATCTCTATTCTATTTGGAATGATTTAACATTTGGAATGATTAATTTATAGAGACAGCTGTCACGTGACTGCTGATCCCTCCTAGGGCTGAGCAGCACTAATTGGGTAAGAGCGAGGAGGGCTCTCGTCAGGAACACGATTTCTGGACAGCAAAGGGCCTGTGGTGGAAACCTGCCTGGGCTGTGGTTGTGTTCTGGTGCTCCTTGTGGAGCTCCTCGTTGCGGGAGGTGATGCCTCTCCCACCTCCTCCTTCTGCTGTTTGCTCTCTGCATATTGTTCCTGTTCCGCTTTTTAATGAGGGCAAAACAGGGAGTCGAAAGCAGGAGGCTGAGGGGGTTTGGGGGGAGAACGGGGGAAACCAGGGTGCCAAGGTCCCTCATCTCTTAACTGAATTTGTCGAGGCTGGTTGCCCAAGAGCTTTGCTTCTAGGAGGAAAAGCAAAGGGGGATGCGCTGTTCTTGCAGTGGCCCAGGGGATGGGGTGGGGGTGTGTGTGCTGACCTCTGGGGCTGCAGGTGATGCTGACCCAGATGTTGCTGCACGGGCTGTGACAGATGTCCCTGAGCTCCACCAGCCACTGCTGTGTGAGGGAAGGGACCAGGACAACTTGCAGCTTCTTGCCCCGGAAGTCCTCTGATGTCCCTGAGCTCCACCAGCCACTGCTGTGCGAGGGAAGGGACCAGGACAACTTGCAGCTTCTTGCCCCGGAAGTCCTCTGCTGTCCCCAGCTCCACTGTGATGCTTGGCAGTGATGATGGGGAGGACTCCCTGCCTCAGTGGTGGGTCTGCTCACCTGGATCAGGCCCCTGTGGGAAAGATGCCTCATTTCTTGGGTGCTTCTCTCTGCTGCAGCAGCTTTGTTGGGAGCCCAGCAAAGGACTGGGAGTGCTCATCTCTTGCTGTTGAAGAACGCTGTTCCAGAGCAGTTTAAGCAGCTGTTTAGGCAGGTTGGGGTATGTCAGACCCCTACAACTCTATTTGCTGCTCCCAGGTGAAGCTTTAGGAGGGATGTGATGGGGAGGTGCCTGTACCAGGCAGCTGCCTGGGGATGGCTGTGCCAGCTGCTATTCCGCTTAAAAATGGCATCAGTCCCTGAGAATAGTGGTGAGGGCAGCTGACTGTGGTGAGACGGGGAAAATGAAGTTAATTATGACACTGCAGAGATGCTGATTTCTTAACAGAATGCTTTCGAAGGGAAAAGCCTCGACCAGCTGTGCATCTTGGAGCTGAAATCGAGTGAGTGCTTAATGCATTGTGGACCCAGCAGACACCAGTGGGGCTGTCTGAGACCTCAGCTCTCTCCAGATCCACCTCTTTTATTTTTTCCCAGGCAAAAACCCTGATGACAATTGTCACAATCTGTAGAGAAGGGAAACCTACACCACTAGGGGCTCTGTGCTGGAGCTGGGGAGGATGGTGAGGGACAGGAGGGAGACCTGCTGTGACAGCAGCTGCAAAGGGTGGGTCTGCAGCTCCTACTGGTGGGTTTCCAGGCTCCCACGAGCGCAGGAGAGCTGGGCTTAGCCCCACGGCTTGCAGGAGCCCAGAGTGGCCCCAGCTAACACAGCTACAATGTGTGCTGGAGGGTCCCTGGTTTGGTGGGATGAGTGAAAGGGAGTCACCTCCGAGCAGCAGTGTTTCTGTGCTGTTCGACATGGTCCGTTCCCAGCAGCGTTTAGGAGAGGAGCTGTTCAGCAGAGGCAGATCCAGTGTGTGAGCATGGGTGAGCTCATCTTGCGGCAGGACAAAGGCTGGCGAACACCCTCCTTAGACTGTTCCTGGCGGCCATGCGCCCACTCAGGGTTGTCTGAGCATCCCTGCAAGCCCCTGG
>NW_010407543.1:119058-127143 GCF_000710305.1 Buceros rhinoceros silvestris | reverse complement strand
CCCGTAAAAGCCCCTGGGCAAGTTGCAGAGGCTTGTGCAGCAGCAGCCATCCAGCCTCTGCCCTCAGCGTGGCATCGACCAGGGCCATGCGATGTCCCTGTCCGCAGGATCCTTAACCCCGCTAGTTAGTCACCGTCCTGCCAGGTAATTAATAGGCTTTTATGTGCTGCCGTTGCTGTAGTGTCTGGCTTCATAGTCCAAAGTGATTTAAATTTGTCCTTCTTAAATTCTCTGGGGTTTCTTTGTGGCCTGTTGAATCATTAAGAATAAACTGGCTCAAATTGGGTAATTTCAGGATGAGGGGGCTCTGCAAAGCTGATCAGACTGGTGGGGACACGGAGAGCACGGTGTGGGCGGATGGCTGGGAGGACACAAATCACGATGGTACGTGCCAGATCAAACATCAGCTTCATACAACCTGTGGGCTAAGAGCTGAGATGGCAGTGAACTGGTGCTGATTTCCTCTGTCAGAGGGTGGGAGCAGCTCAGCAAAAATCCTCCCTGAGCCTTTTCTGCCTGTTTCGCTTCCCTGTGCGTGTCCGGGGAGGGCAGCAAAGGCTGTCACTGCCGCCAGGGCATGGGGTGGGGTTGGAGGGAGCTGCTCAAAGTGAGCAGCACTGTCTGCATCCCAATTAGCTGGAGCTATGAATATAAAAATCAAGAGGCTCCAAGGGGCAGAGGGCTCCTGGAAATAATGCTCATGGTTCCCCAGGGCTGAAGGCTTTGCTCTGGTCCCTCTGCCCCTGGTGTCAGCAGCCCCACTCCAGGTTGTAGGTTTGCTGCAGCGAGCTGGTCCGTAGCCCTGGGGCAGCCAGAGCTGCTTGCTGCCCTTCAGCCTGACCATGGCTGGGTGGAAAGGAGGGAGGATGCTCAAACATCAGGTTTGCAGCTCACCGTGAGGCTCAGCCTGGGACAGATTCTGTCCTTGTGAAAAACAGGACCTCAAAGCCTGGTATGTGGAAGAGTTGTGTCCTACCTATCTCCTCCTCTCCCAAGCTGCGGGTTCACCTTGCCACAGCGCAGCTTTGTTTCAGGTAATGCTGTTTGAAGTCCACTTAGGAAAAAGGAGGGGGAAGCTGAGTGCTGAGTTGGTATCCGGATGTTTTTCCTCATCAGCTTCAGCAGCCGGGAGAACAGGAGGGCAGAGCAAAGCCATTGCTTTTGAAACAAAGGTGGAGCGGGATGGAGAGCTGAGAACTGCCCTGTGGGAGGTGCCCCATTAGAAAATTGCCTCTTTTCTTTCTCAAGAAAGTGGCTCAGTGGGGAGGTAATGTCCTCCGTGGAGACTATAGGCTTATCCACATCGGCGCTGTGCTGTGGGGGCACCTTAGGTGCTCCTAAAGCCTAAAAGTTTAATTAATCTTTTTTTTTTTTGGTGCAGATTAAGAAAGAGAACACTCTCCGTTCCTGGAGGAAAAGAAAACGAGGTTAATCCGCTGAGAAGTGATTAATTGATTTTTTTTTTGTTTGTACTGAACATTCTGGAAATGTTTGGGAACATTGCTTGCTTGGGATAATGGCTGTTGGCCCTCAGCGTTCGGAGACAGTGGAGCTAGAAGTAATTAATTAGGTGTAAATTAATTTCCCCACCCTTCAAGAGTGCAAAATCAGCCTTAAAATCTCCTTGAAGGTGGGTTGGAGGAGGTGAGTGGTGGGCTGGCTGCCCCAGCAAGTCCTGGCATCCGAGGGAGCGAGAGAAGGTGACTCTGCTGTCACCTAGAGGAGGGGGTGAGGAAAGAGGCAGCAGAGAGGGATCTGTGCAGTGAAGGAGAGTGGATTTTGCAGGACCGAGCTGAGTAATTGCACTCAGACTCTGAATTCTTGCTGTGTCTTGGAGGACAGAGGCCAGTGAGGTCCCCAGGGGTGGAGGGGAGCCAAAGGGAGCTGGAGGTTTGCAGTCTGCGCTCCCCAAGCTCAGCGTTAGCTGAGATGCCCCAGACTTCTTGCTGTGCTGGGGACAGGGCTGTGTATAGAGGCAACATTGTCCCCCGTGGATGCTGGATGGGTGGTAGAGGTGGGTGGGCTCCTGCTTGTTTCTCACTGGTCAATAAAAATCCCAACCAACCTGCAATTGTTTTCTGCTTCATGGTGAAGTGGCTCATCATTGTTCAAACACACAGTTGTATTCCCTCAAGTTATCCCATCAGTGAAAGCGGTTGGGTTTGGGGATGTGTTGAGGAAGTGCTTCCAGGTCCAGGGAACAAAGTTGACCTTTGGGAAGCTTGAGCAAGCCCAGCCAGGTCTGTGGTACAGAGGAAGCCTGGAGCTCCCAGGAGACCTTTGCTAACACACTCTTAGGTGACTGATTAATCTCCCAAACTGACAGTACCTGGTTTTGTGTGGCTGATAAAGAACAGCGGCTTCATTTCATCATTTAATTCCCCTGCTGCTGACCTAGAGGGGAAAGTCTCTGAATCCCTTCAGACACCCACCTCGTGCCCCGGTGTGCTTTGCCTCGTTTATGCCAGCTGAAAGAGTTCAAACAGCAAAGCAGAACTCACCCACCCTGAGGTGCTGCTGCTCTGGGGTTCCCAGCTCTGGAGTCTCCCTGCTTCTGGGTTATTCTGCTTAGCTACTCCCAAAGCTTGAAAGCCCTGGCAGCTGCCTGGTTGTCTTGGATTTGCAAAGCGTTTTGCTTGTTCATCCCTTTGCAACGGGAAAGACGCTGGCGTTTTTCCTTTGCTGCTTTTGGTTATATAAGTTTGTCTGATCTGGGCTGGCTTTCGAAGAACCCGCAGTCTTGCTCAGCTGCTGTAATTTCTGGGCCAGGAAGAACCTGACTCAGGCTTCTCTGGGGACCTCGAGTGCTTCCACCAACGATCACTTGCTCCAAAAGCTTTTGACATCAAATGTGGGATTGTTTGTTCCTCCTTTCTGAAGCCACTTTCAAACATCTGGCTGCTAATACAAGCACAACTTCAGGCTCCAAAGCAGGTAAAAAAATAGACTTGATAGTCTCGGTTGTGGATCCCCTGGTTGCAAACCTGGCTCCATCACCATGTGTCTCAGCAGAGTTCAGAGCATGGCAGAGATAATGATCCTCCAAGCGTTCAATTAGTCTCAAGAGCTGAAGCTCAGACCGTTGCAAGGTGGGGGAAGGGGTGTCCAGTGCTGAGAAGAGCAGTTGTGGGTGTGCTGATCTGGATCAATTTGACAAAAAGAGCTTTTTCGGTCAAATCGGGCTCGGTAATGGTCCAACACATCATCCTGAAAGCAGTGCAGTAGTTTATGGGTTGAAGCGTTGCCCTCGAATGAACTTGCCCTCTATTAATAACGCAAGTTATTGTCTGCCATTTTTGGCAACATGTCTGCCAAGGCCCTCAGTATAAAGGATGATAGATGAGCTGCAGTGTGAAAATTACACCTATTTGAGCTCTTATTTTACTCATGAGAGGAACATTCTGCAGCTGAAACGTTCGGGCAGAGTCACTGTTGAGTTTCCATTTCTGCAGACTCTGCATGTGTCCTTGGGTAGATGATCTCATCTTTCTTTGCATCGTTTCCCATGTGTCAAAAGATGATGGTTACCACCGGAGCAAGGTGAATCTTTTTTTTGGGCAGTCAGGTCATGTGATAGAAGTAATATAGGAATGACAAAACCCCTTTGACGTAGAGATGACTCATGACTTTATCTGCAGACCACCCCTTGCTTTAGAAAGATCCATTGTGATATTTGGATTTCTGATACAAATGTCGTTCCCCGCTGTTCTTTAGCTGCTGCCAGCCGGGGCTGGCCGTGCTCGTTTGAAAGCTCACGTTAGCTGTGGTCTTTGGCTATGGGCCCATACAAAATGGCTAATCAACTCACCGCTGGACCTCACCGCTCACGATGCTTTTCAGATCAGCTTACTGGGTACAGCTCTCACCAGTATTTATAACAACGAAGCCGTATGTGATGAAATCCAGCACCGGCCTTACTGAAGTAATTTGTTCAACCAGCATGGTCTGAGCTGACAGCCTCAGGCCTTACTGGTCCTCACTTGCACCCTGAGGGAGTAAGTTTCTCCTGCCCGTGAAACCGGCACCGTTTGTATTGTAGGAACTGGGTTGAGCTGTGCATTGATAGGCACATGGGAGGCAGAAAGGAAAGGGTGGTGTTCAATCTTGTGTTGCAGAAGGAAGATACAGCATCTCTTTCCCCAAGTGGCAGAATTCCCTCTTCAGTCGACTTCAGTGTCCTACCCACCATGGTCAGGTGGAGCTCTAACTGTTGCTCTTTCCTGCATTTCAGATTCACCAAGATGAAGACAGCAACCAACATTTACATCTTTAACCTCGCTCTGGCTGATACCTTGTGTCTGATGACCTTACCCTTCCAGGGTACGGACACATTCCTGGGCTTCTGGCCCTTTGGCAATGTCCTCTGCAAGATTGCCATCTCTATAGACTACTACAACATGTTCACGAGCACCTTCACCCTAACGATGATGAGCGTGGACCGTTACATTGCCATTTGCCACCCTATCAAAGCGCTGGACATCCGCACCCCCCACAAGGCCAAAGTGGTGAATGTCTGCATCTGGGCGCTGGCTTCTGTCTTTGGCATCCCAGCAATGGTGATGGGATCTGCAGAGAACGAAAACAACGGTCAGTACAAATGCATCCAGCTGGTGGGAGGTGGTGGTAGTGGCCAGGAGAACCCACGGGCTTGGGGAGCTATTGGAGAGAGGTACCAGTTTCATCAGTGTGGTGAGCTCTGTGCTGTAAAGCCAACTTAAAGGTTCTTTCTGCCCTCACTGCTCCTGCTTTTCCAGTGTCTAAACTAAAGCGAAAGTGCAGATGCTTTTCTTCTTGATGTGGTTTGCTGATCTTCCTTTCCTTTTTATTTTTTCACTTGCAGAAATCGATTGTCTAATTAAACTTCCTTCTCCTGTGGATTACTGGGATCCAGTGTTTGGCATCTGCGTCTTTCTCTTCTCCTTCATGATCCCTGTGTTGATCATCACCGTTTGCTACAGTCTCATGATCAGACGACTCAAGAATGTCCGCGTCCTCTCGGGCTCCAAGGAGAAGGACCGAAACCTGAGGCGCATCACGCGAATGGTCCTGGTGGTGGTGGCAGTCTTCATCATTTGCTGGACTCCCATCCAGATTTTTGTGCTGGTCCAGTGCTTGGGTGCCAAGGCAGAGAGCGAGCTTGAGCTGGCCATCTCCTGCTTCTGCACCGCGCTGGGGTATGCCAACAGCAGCCTGAACCCTGTGCTCTACGCCTTCTTAGATGAGAACTTCAAGGCGTGCTTCAAGAAGTTCTGCTTCCCCACCGCCTTCAGGACCGAGCTCCAGATGTCCAACAGGATGTGCAGCATTGCCAAGGATGTGGCCTATGCCTGCAAGAACTCGGAGGGGACTAACAATCCGGCCTGACTAGGCATGGAAATTCCCATGGTGGCTGTCACCCAGCAGAGTCCGACCACCCCCACGTCAGAGCTAACTCAGATAACGGCTCTTTAGCAGGACCTTGAAACTGAGGAAATAATTTTAGGGGTTAGGAAAAGCGGATTCTGCAAGAGCACACGGAAAAAGTGAGCCCACTTGATGCATTTTAAATTCCGGTGCGCCTCGCACTAAGGAGAGTGTTTGAAATCAGCCCTTTGATTCCTGTGAAACCCTGGTGGTTTGCAACATTATTGTGAGAATTCAGGAATTAAGGGTTTAAAACAGGCATTGCTCCTGCGACTTACACTTCTGCTGCTGGGAGACAGACAAAATATGAACTATTCCACCCGTTTTTAACTCCCTGAGTTGCTGAAGACTCTAATAGCTCCTGCGGCTCACCGGGCGCTCGTCTGCGGGTTCTGTTCCTGCGGCATCGCTCTGAAATTAGCTGAAGCCAAAGCGGGCAGCAGCCACCAGACAAAACCCAAGATCATTTCCAGGATGAGTCATCACGAAGGGAAAGGAAGCAGGGAGAGGGAGGAGGGAGCTGCTGGGATGGGAAATTCAAACTGCCAGGCGGCTGGGAGCCTGGGGAGAACATCAGCTCCTGCAGACGGGGTCTGCTGTGAAACCCTCCGCCTCCAGAGGGGAGCGGGGCGGTGAGAAGGGACGTCAAAACTGATGAATGTAGCTCAGAAGAGAAAGAAGAAAAGCCGGGCGGAATGAACACAAATCCTCGTTTACATGCTGCTATTGCTTTTTTAACTCTGTATTTCCATTGTATAGTGGACAGAATGCGTCTGTATATACACGTCTCTCTAGTGCTAGAGGTACAGCTAGATCGTAGGGTTTCATCTTGCCAAGCATGCCTTGGGGGTCTTCCTCAGTGAGAGGAGGGAGGAATGAAGTGGCCTATGTATATATACACATGTATTTATGTATTGGGGAGATACATCCTGGAGCTGCTTCAGAAGACACGGACATCTCTGGTAGGAGGGACAGCCTAAACCAGTCCCACCTGCTCTGGCGGGATAAGTGCTGCATCAACCTCAAAAAGGTGGGAGTTTGGGGTATTTATTAATGAAATGAGATCCATGATGCCAAGAGCACTTGGGAAATGCTGCCCAGGCACCACCCCTCCTGCTGCTCCTAGACTGATTTTCCTCTCCCAGCAGGCCAGAGCTTTGTGGAAAATGAAATGCCCCGTCATTTCATTTGATAATGACAGCATCCCCCATGAGTTTAACCATGGAGTGCCCTCAGTGGGGGGGAGCAGACTGATATTCCCCCTGCAGCCCTGTCGTGGCCAGTGGTGCTGACAGGGAAGCAAAGCAGCAACCTCCGTTTGGGGATGGAAGGTCAACTCCAACGTGAGATCCGGCAGCATTGTCCGGATTGTACAGATTCCCTGTGAATATATTTCTTGTGCTGTGGTCTATGAGATTCTGTATTTTTAATGTATTGATTTGCCAATATTTTAATGCTGTCATGTTCTTTATATATCCTGTATAAAAGAATCCAATGTTATATTTCTATGTAGAGTGTTTCCCTTATGGTTGGGCTTAAAATATCAATACAATTTAACTGTCCCACGTATAGGACCCAGATCGCTTGTGAACTGCTCAAGCTGGGAGGATTTTTATGCTGATTTGGGAATTTGGAGGGATACCAGAGCAAACTTTGCAATTAGCGCTTCCCCTGAATAATGGAGGGGGAGGAGGAAATCTGGGCACTTCAAGCACTTTGCAGTGGATGTTTATCCCCAAGCACTCCCCAGGATATCTCACACACTCCCAGGCATGTGAAGAAGAACTCCTGAGAACCACGCTGCTGGCAGGCTGCATCCGTGCCCTTGGAAAATGAGTTTGGCAGGCTGTTGTGCTGGTGACTCCAGTAAGAGCCCTGGTCGGTGAGGGACCTTGAGTCTTCCCAGCCTGCAGGGTGTTGGGTACCACTGGGCGTGAAGCTGGGAACCGCCAGCTGGGCTTTTCCTGCAGCGCCCTTAGGGAGCAGGGGAGCGTTCATTAGTGGCTGGCAAAGAAACAGCCGCCCTCCCTTTGTAGTTCTTGGTTGGGTTTTTAAATAGATTTATGTCCTCTGGAAAAAAAAAACATCTCAGTGTTCGGTGTTTTTTTAATAAGGAGTTTGTTATAATGACTATGCTGCAATGATCTTAAGTAATCAAGTACTCTATAAATGTGTGTTTACTGAGCTTTCGGGTAGCGTGGCCCTCGCGGTGACTCTGTTTAGGCATTCGATGCTCAGTGGAGTTTGTTATAAAGAAGAGCAACAAAAACCCAAAAGCAGACGCTTTATTGTACTGTGCCTATGGAGTTAAAGGCTTGTGGCAGCTGGGCGGCCGTTGCGCAGGCTCTCTAATTCTCTTCTGAAATGGTTGTGTTGGTATGATTTTACTATTACTGCGGTGTAAATGATGATTTCCCAGGTGGCTACTTGTGTGCTTTAATAAAGGGCCATAAAACCCCCTGGACTTCGATTGATGTGGAGTCGGGAAGGCTTAGCTGCGTCGATAGGGGGGCGGTTCAACCCAGCGCTGCTGGAGTCTTTGCACATGGGCTCCTTTCTCCAGCCAAACCTGCTGCTGAGCACGCGAGTGACACTGGAGCATCCGATCGCTTTATTGAGGCCAGCAGGAACTTCTGTTAATGCTGGTGACCAGGAAACAGGAGATGTGACGATGCCTGAGAA
>NW_010407543.1:115337-118950 GCF_000710305.1 Buceros rhinoceros silvestris | reverse complement strand
GGGAGCTGCCTTGGGTCTTCCCGCAGGCAGCTGTCCCGCTGTTAGAGAGTGGTGCAGGACTAAGAGGAGCCCTTCCCACCCACCCTCTCTGCACCTCCCAGGAGCGACAGGCTTGGGAAACAATCAATTGCAGAGCTGCTCTGCAAACAAAGCCAAAGCAATGTTCTGTAGCCGGGAAAGATGGATTAACCAGTGAGATGGGTGATGAGGAAAGCGCCTTCTCTCTGCACAGCGATCAATAGTCTTACCCAGGCAGGTAAATATCAGGAGGTTTTGTTATTAGCAGTGATTTACTTCTTAAAAAAAAAAAGCAAACAAAAAAAAAAACGGTGAGAAAAAATGGAAATCTTTATTTCTTTTCTAGTTCAGTTAATTATAAGTACCCAGGGGTGAGTTCTTACAGCAAAACCATAAACTTAATTCAGTATTATGGGATTTGTTAATGTACTAAGCCTTCTCCCTGCTGCTGCTGGTTGAGACAACTGCTGGGAAGGCCGAGGAGTGGATGAGCTGAGGCTGAACTCTTGCCTAAGGAGCTCCTTAGCTCGTGGCACTGTCACATCGGGGCAGATTTCTGGCTTGGGAAGGGTGCTTTGCTCTGCAGGTGCTGTATCTCCCTTCCCCTCCCCTTGCCCAGGCTGCTCAGAAGACAGTTTCCCCCCCAACATCGGTCTCAATTTCTAGGAGCAGAAACAAGGTGAGGAACTTCCACCTTCACTGCAGTTTGGATGGTTTTATGCCATGGAAAGAGCTCACCAGGGGAGGTGTTGAGTTGTCCTTTACTGAGCCACAGACTGTGGTTAGTGGGTTTGGGTGAGCATCCAGTCACAATCACCCTCCTCGTGGCCACTTCCCACAGGAGCCTTTCAGCCGCACTGACGCCTCTGCCCACCCCGAGCCTGGCCCCCGCGCTGAAGGCAGTTTAGTGGTGCCATTGCTCTGCAGCTCGGGACTCGCTCTCATGAAGACGTTCTCTGATGCTGAGCAGTTGCCAAGGTGTTCCGTGAGGAGCTGGACTCTAAATATGAGGGTTGGTTTTTTCTTTCCTTTCTTTCTTTCTTTCTTTCTTTTTTGTTTTTTTCCTGGAGGAAGATTTGTTATCTCCTTAAAGAGCTGTAACTGGGCTCCAATCTCTCTCTGGGTACTTGGGGATGTTGTTGCTGGTAGGACATTGTGTGCCTGGAGACGGATGCTGCTCACCCCGCATTGTTACTTAGGGAAGGTGAGGGCTCTCCATAGTTACAACCTCTTGGTTTAAATGGGAAGGATCTCCAGAAGCAGCTGGTGCTGGTGCAGCCTTTGCTATCTGCTCAGAAGAGGGACTCAGACTGGCAGCAAAGCCAGAGAGCTCCTAGATCGCTTCCCCACTCGTTCCCCTGTGCTTCCCCACTCCTTCCCCTGTGCTTTCCTTCAGCTATTTTTGTGGAGGTTTGTGCATAAGTGAATTTCTCCTTCCTTCCACAAAGAAAACCTCCTTTGGACAGATCTTGAGCTGTCGCCCTGATTACTCATTCATGGCTTCACACCGCGTTTCTGTGTGAGTCTCTGTGGCAGCAGAGATCATTGCAGAATCAGCCGGGGATTCGCATCCTTGATCTTCACCCCGCCAAACCCTGCCCAGGGCTCTCTGAAGGACCAGTTCTTCCTCCCTGGCCTTCTCCTGTGCTGAGAACCATGAAGCTGAGATGGGAGGGTAGAGGGTTGCAGGAGGGAAAACTGTCTCAGCCTCACGGTGAGAAAGGCTTATGAGGTGGTGAGGCTGGATGGAGAGAAAATGGAAGGTGGACCTGAAGCTTCAGCATCATCCAGTAACCCCAGAGTGACAGTGCTGCACGAGGAACAGAGATGGACTATAAGAAAGAAGAGCATGTGCTGCACTGGTGTTTGGCATTGGGGTTTTGGGGGATGGGGATGTGGTATTACAGGACCTGTAGCCTCTCCTCGCCACAGCTCAGCTGATGCACGTCTGTTTCGAGCGGCTCACAGTGGCTGTAAGTACCTGCCCTCTTGTCCTTTTAGCTTGGGGCTACTTGCCACCTTTGCTCAAAACACGATAACAATGCATTAAGGCTGTAACTCATTTTGAAAGAAGGAATTTTAGGATTTTTCCAAGCAAAGAGACTGCTACTGGGGTGGGTGCGCTTTAGGTCAAAGAGCCCCATGGCTCACAAAGCCCCTTAGTTCCTTTTTTCACTACCCTGAAGCCTGGCTAAATTGAAAAAATCAATAAATAGAAGAACATGGTTATGTATCTTGGCAACGATGGTGCTAATCAACCATGTAAACCGACTTTGCTCTCTCCCTCTCCCTTGATGCAGTGAAATCCCAGCTGGCTGCAGTGCAGGAGTGATGCCAGCTCTCTGCAGTGCTGGGGGACACAGACAGCCCTTTCTCCACCTCCTGCCTCTCCTACTACACACAAGGTTTCTGCTTCAGCAACCCAAAATCTTGCTGAACGCTCCCTGGGGTAGAAAGTGAACAATAATATCCAGCACCAGCTGGGATCACCTTCGGCTCCCTGGAGAAACGTTCAGATTCTTGGGAATTTTGTCTTGCTGTGGTTAAGCTGCTGGAAGGGCCACCAGGAGCAAACCCCTTCCCTTCACGCTGGCCTGTGGCACCACCTGGGATCTTCCTGAGTAAAGAGTGGGTTGGCTCATTTGTGGGTCTGCAGAGCGTGGTGTCAGACATGTCCTTGCCTCTTGCTCCTGCTCGGCGCTCAAACCCTTGTGGCTTTTGCCATATGTAGGAGCTGGGTGGGAAATGCTACCTGCAGAGCCCATGCAGGCAGCTCTCACTGGGAGGTCTCGTAACCAGTGCAACCAGCTCACTCTTGCAGCAAAAGGTGTTTTTGCTTCAGTACGTGTTATTGCTGCGAGGGGATGTGGCTCCTGTGTGGATGTTGTCCTCCTGCCTGCAGTGGTCAGGGAGAACATCCACCGCTTCCCTCCCCTCTGGGCCTGCAGCCAGGCGGGATGGGCTGGAGCCAAGAGCCGAGCTGCACCAGCCCTGCCAAACAGCAGATTTTTAGTGGAGGGAAGGATGAAACTGCAAGAAACCAAGCAGGAAACCTGATTTTTTCCAAGGAAACCACTGACAGAATGAATATCTTCCCACAGTCTGGTTTTTGGTTGCATCAGATCACCTTTCTCCTGGCCACGAGAGGAGACCAGGCCAAGTCTGAACCGGCTCTGTCCATTTGAGAGACACTGATTTCTCTGGGTGGTTTTGGTCTGTCCTGTGCAGCGAGTGCTACGAAAAGCCCGTGCCACGCTGGTTCATTCACGATGGGCAATAAAATCACAAGCTCTGTGGTCAATATGAAATCAAGATTAATGGTTTTCCAGCTCGGTTCCTCGGTGTGACACGAACCCCGTGGGGTGGTTTGGCTGTTTAACGTCTGATCAATGTTAGACGTGAAATAGCAGCTCCTCTGTGTGCACAGGTCATTTCTTCACATATTTTGGACTTTCCCTCATCTCAGCCTCCAGCTGCTCTGGTTTTGCTTAACCACAGAGAAAATTCCTGGCAATAATCACTTGCCTCCAGGGATTAAATTTAAGAGAGGAGAAACTGAGCCCAGCCTGTGGTGCTGGTGTTTCTCCTCGCTCCC
>NW_010407543.1:114508-115236 GCF_000710305.1 Buceros rhinoceros silvestris | reverse complement strand
GCAGCTCGGGGGTGGGTCTGGAAAGCCGACCAGGGCTGCTCTCTCCACAGTTTGCTTTGGCATCTGCACTGGGGTTTAGCTCCAACGTGCTAGGCTGGAAAACTGCCTCTTGTCTTCTGATGTGTTAGTGATGCAGTGAGCACCACCATCTGCCTCGGGGCCATCCTCCAGGACGGTCTATGATGTGCTGCCTGGCTCTGACCTGCCAGCCCACCGTGGTTATCAGCCTCATTTCCTCAGCTCCTGGTCAGCATTGAAGGAAGTTGCTCAGCTGAGAGTGACCCATGGCGCGGAGGGGCCCGCGGTCTCCATCGCACAGCTAAGAGAAATGTAATTACCTCCGCAGCGTTTCCATCAATACAAGACAGCAGCAGGCTGAGTCTCAGGGGAGGATTTTTGCTGCGTTGAAATCTGACTTTATTAATTACCAGCCTCTGATCTCATTTGAGGGTTAAGTTTATAAAACTGAATCCTCATTTCTCTGCTTTCTTTATTCAGCTGCCTTATTGAGTTTTATACAGTGGAGGGGTTGGACTTTAGAGACTGCCAAGGTGGCTTATTCTTCAGGAACGAGCTGTGCAGGGGAAGCGGCGGAGCCAGGGGAGGTGATGGAGGTGTGCAGAAATCCTGGAGAAAGGCAGTGGAAGGAATTACATCTCAGGAAAACTGAAAATGGGGACAGTTACCCACTCCCCTTCCCACGTGGGATGCTGGTGGCAGCACCCCGA
>NW_010407543.1:113124-114453 GCF_000710305.1 Buceros rhinoceros silvestris | reverse complement strand
TGGGAGGCTGGTGGCAGCACCCTGAGCCCCCCCCCTTGCCCGGTGGGGTGCTTTAGCAGCCCTCGGTGCTGCCCGGGCTGCTTGCCTCCTGCCGGGGACAGCTTCCCAGCCCCTCCGCTTACCCAGTGAGCACCAGACTTGGCTGTGGGCACTTATGGGAGTGCCTGGTTTCTATCTAAACATCAAATATTATTTTATTTTAAAAGGGAAAATAGCCACTAAAGAGCCCTCGAAGCTTCGGGCTAGTGTCTAATTCCGCTCAAAGAGCTTTGTTAGATAATTGTAATACTTTTCTGAGAGAAAATAGAGCAATTGAGACTTGTAATTAAAAGCTATTCAGACAGCTTTGATCTTTCCCTCTGCATCTTCACTTACCAAACACAAATGCCATCGGGAAGCTCTTGGCAATATTTATTGTTACTATTCTCGGTGTTTACCTTTAAATTAACTCCTCTTCCTCCCTTCCAGCAAAAGGCATGAGGGGCGAGAGAGGGGTTTCTTTGGAAAAGTTCTTTTTTTTGGAGGGTGCCTGGTGTCTTCCCACTCCATGATGACAGCAAGTGGGGACCTCTCCTGGAGGCCTTAGAGCTGCCCTCGATCAAGGGTTTATAACCCCAAACTGGCTCTGGGCACAGCCTTGACTGCAGTGGTGGTGTAGATGGGTAACAACATGGTCTGCCCCACGCGTGGGACGAGGAGCTGCCAGTGCTGTGTCCCGACAGCCCACAGAGGGTCCTCAGATGACCACCTGACTCATGGTGAAAGGGACCCCAGCCTGCAGGTCCCCTTCCCTTCAGCAGCAGGTGGGAATGTCAACCCTTGGTGTGCTGAGACCCTCTGAAGGCACCAAACAGGGCTTGATTTTCTCGGAAGCAGCAGTAAATCCAGAGGGTCACCATTTCTTTGGGTTTCACTGGCACATCAGTGGCACATTAGCATCATCCCTAATCAAGATGACACCCACAGGATCCCAGCACCCCATAGGCAACAAAGCGAGAGCTACAGATAAATCAGGCTGTACAGAAAAGGGACGAGTTCTCTCTTTTAACAGCATCCTCTGGAGACCCTTCTGCGTCATAGCTTCTATACCCCAAGGTTTTGCTCATCCATTTTTAAACTCTCTTCATTTTTTTTTCCATCTAAAGATGCTTCTGAGAGCCAGGCTTTCATCCCTCGGTGGGGTTTTGTTCTTTTTCTCACCTGAAATCTTGACCAGCAGTAAGGGACAGCGTGAGACAGCGTAAGTGCCAGGGGATTACGGCTTCACGGGGGGACGAGCTGCAGCACAGCTCGGATGAGGACAATTGGTTGAAACAGCCATTAGTCCCT
>NW_010407543.1:107375-113046 GCF_000710305.1 Buceros rhinoceros silvestris | reverse complement strand
TGTGTGAAACCAGCCATTAGTCCCTGCTGCAGCACAAAGACTTAAAAAACAAGAGGAATTTCTGATCCCCGCCTCTTATCTCAGATGCCTGCATTTAAAGTGCGGTAGGAATATGAGAATATGTTATAAATATATTATAAATACGGGAATTTCTGATTCTGGGGTGGAAAACAGCCTCTTCTTCCTCTCCGGGGATGATGAAGCAGAGTCCTCCAGGGCTGTCTGTGCTCCTGGGTGCAGACAGGGCGCGGACGGCGATGTCCTTCCTGGAGAGGAGGCGGGCAGGAGCCTGCTGCCTTCCTCCGTGCTGCTGCAGCGGGCAGGAGCGAGCGGAAACCCTTCAGCTCCTGCTGTAACCAGGGAGCTGCGAGGTTACCTGGTACCTTTGCCCTCATTAAGACATGCCGGACTGTCCCGAAAGGAAATTTCCCCAGCTGCAGGGCTGAGCTGGCTTCCCCGCTCAGTGCACGGCCAGCTGGGAAGGGGGTTAGGATGGGGTGGAGTGTATGGATCCCTGATTCAACCTCCTGCTGCCACGCAGACCTGGAAGGGCTGCTTGGTTTGGAAGGGGATTTATTCAGTGAATTGTTAAGGGGTTTATTTTACAGCCTTCAGGATGTGGGCTGGTGTGCTCCGCAGCAAGCCAGCCCCAGCAGCCCGAGGAAATGCAAAGGAGTGAGAGGGCGTGCGGGTTTTCCCTGGGGAAAAACGAGTAGGTAAGGGTCTCCTCGAAGGTGGTTTGTGCTCTCCCAGCACCACCCGTAGCAGTCTGGCTCGGGTGCTGTGCTCAGAAGCTCTGCCCGGGCAAGGACAGCCTGTTTGCAGGCTTCCCCGCAGAAGCACGGCACCAGCCTGCGTGTGAGGGATGCTGAGCTGAAAGCAGACAGTGCCGCTTAGTGCTGCCGGCACGAAGCACAGAGCCCCGCCGGATGCTTTGCCAGCCGTCACACCGGCCAGCTCAGTGCACCCATGGGAGCCAGAGCCACTCCTAAGCACGGGAGGAGACCCTGACTCCCTTCTGCCCTTTGTAACCTTGCACCCCACAGAGCAAAGAGGAGCTGATGCTCCCATCGTAAGCATTTCACATAGAGAAAAGCAGAGGATGCTGTCGAGAGAGGAGATGCTCACCCTCAGGGAGGGAGGGCTTGGGGTGGGGCGTCTGAGCAAAGTCTGTAAATGCCTGATGGAGGGCACAGAGAAGAGGGAGACAAACTCTTCTCAGTGATGCCCACTCCTGGCAGAACAGGAGGCACCCACTGAAATATGGGAAATTGCATTTAAACACAGGAACAAACTTTTACTGTGAGAGTGGTGGAACGGGCTGCCCTCAGGACCTGCAGCATCTCCATCCTTGGAGACATTCAAACCCAGGCAGACATGGTCCTGGGCAACCTGCTTGAGCCGAGGAGTTGGACTGGGTGATGGCCAGCGGTGCCTCCAACCTCAGCCACTCTGTGATCCTGTGACAAACGTGACATTTGATTCAAAGGGGAGAAGCTCCAGCAATGACGCTGTCAGGGCTGAAAGTGGGTGACTTACACTCAGAAGGTCCTTACTACCTAATGAGATGGATCAGGTTTTCTATTTAATTAAATAGATTGCCTTTCCTACAGACCTAAAGCCAAGGAGCAGTGGCATTGCAGCTAACTAGGCAGTTTGTGTGTGAGGTGACATCATCTGAGTCGTTTTTCTGCATTCAGAGAGTTTCTTCCTCCTGGGGAGCCTATTGCCAGCAGGTGGCAACCGTGCCAAAGCAGCGGGTGCTTCGGGGGATGTCCACCTGGGCAGGCTGGCTCTGCTCCCTGGCCGTGCCAACACCTCTGCACTCCCCGTGAAGGTTCACAGGAGCAGAGCACCCAGCTGTCCTGCCAGAATCAGCCACCAACACTGTTCCCAGTCCTCCACCTGCCAGGTCTTCCTCCTCTTCTCCAAATTCCTTGAGCCAGATGATACCTCTTGAGAGCCATCAGCACCTTCTAAGTGGAGCTGATCTCTTCTCCAGGAGCCTCCCTGATCCTCCTCTTGTGACCGGGGCTTGCTAAGCATCACCCCATGCACCTGAACTTGCCAACACAGGCTGTCAGGGCGGGTTTTGAAAAATCCTCGCGTTTGCTGGTAGTTGCAAGGTGAAGCTGATGAGGAATAGAGATGAACCATGAAACTGGGCTCTGGGAACCTTCTAGGGTTCTAAGGGTTCTAAGTCTGGTGGTTTAAGATTGCGGGAATCAGGACCCACCGTTGTGGCCTGTTCCTCATAGTACTGGCTAAGGCTGGGTAGTCTTGATCTTTACAGCTGGTATAAAAAGTAAAATGCCTGGAGAAGTTCCACCTGGAAGAAAGTGTGTCCTTTGCTGTCCTTCTAAAATTAACACCCTTAGTATGGAGAAGGCAACACACTTATTGTATTGTTCTTGTATTCACAGATCTCTTCTGGTTTTCTGAAAGGGAAAATGAAACTGCCACCAGGATGTGTTGAAGGTTGTTAACTGTGGTGTCGGTGCTCTGAGGACGCTGACAGGACTGCATTGCCCTGAGTGGCCCCACCCACAACCTCACCCATTGCTCCAGGAGCACATTTAAGCTGAGCTCTGGTGCTTCTAGCCCTGCTCTGTTGGAGGGGTATCTGTTTCCAGCTCTGCCTCCTGGATGGACCTTGGACTTGTGTTGCAGCCTTGTCTCCAGCCCTGTTCTCTGGACAGACCTGAGATGCCTGCTGTAGGTAGCTTGTCTCCTGGATGGCCTTTGGTATGTGCCGCGTAACTGGGCTCTAGCCCAGTCTTTTGTTCTACCTCTCCTGCACTTTGCTGGTGGAGTTTGGGCAGGGAAGAGCCCGGTTTGGTGCTTGTGGATCTGGAAAAGTTTTAGTGGAGACAGCCTTCCTTAAAGCAGTAATGCATGCACCCTGAAGGGTGCGAGGGTGAGCTTTTCACAGCCCTCCCAGGCAGCTTACTGCTGGGCATCCCCCTCCAGGATGAGGGCTGGGGGCAAAGGTGATGCAAAGAGTTTGTCTTTGGTGTTGCTTTGGCTGAAAACAGCCTGTTTGTGTTGAACTCCCCTGGCTGTGGTGGGTCACTGGTAGGGACTGGCCGTGGCACAGGCCCTGGTCTCCTCACTAGGTGGGTGGTGGAGGTGAGGCTTCTCCACGGCTTTGAAAGCCAGGAGATGTGGTGTGTTCACCCCGCTGCCTGTCGGGGAGGAGAGGTTCCCTTGCGGGAGAAGGAGGATGGCTTTGATGGTTCTTGAAACACTCAGTGTGGGGTTTCTGATCTCCAGATTCTTCCTTTGAAGCCCTGGGTCTGTTGATGACCTTCTACTATTTACCTGTTGAAGAAGGAACTTTATCTGTGGTGTTTGCCTGAGCCTTACAAAGCACCTTAATTTTGTTACAAATCTACAACATATTATTTTACAGTGGGTAAAATGCAAAATACATAGCAAAGATGTGGGATAAGCAACGTAAGATTTCTCAGGTGAAAGAAGACCAGTCTCTTTTTCCTTCCCCCATGAAGTTTATTTCATTAATCACTCTTAAATAAATATATATTGGACACTTAACAGTAACAATTAGTTTAAAATAATTTCTAACACAAATTCCCGTGGTTTCTGTAGTATTTGTATGGTGGGCTGTTTAACTGTCTTTTTGACACCCCAGATCTTGCTTTTGGCTTATGTTTAACTTGTGCTGACAGTTCAGGAAAGAGAATCTAGGGTGGGGGGTGGGAAATAGATATTTCTCAAAATCAAAGCCGTAACACACATACGCACATACACAGCCATGAAAATGGTTTGTTTTCTCTTCCGAACACTCACTTTGCATCTTCTGCCCACTTTATTGGTGTTTCATTGGAAGTGCTCGTTAGCTCTGCTGCATGAAACGACCCTCCAGACATCAAAGCTCTTGAGAACTGAGTGTTATGTTAACCTGGAAGCTGGTCTCCAGCCTGTCTGTGCTGTACAGCAGATGGCAATAAAGCACCGCTATGTAGACTATGTGCGTCTCTGAAAGGGGAGTGTTCTGTCCTTGATGCTTCAGAGTGTGTAATTAAAAATAAGAATATAGAAACGCGGCTTTGAGACGTTGGGAGGTGCAAAGTGGGGGAAATGCCAGAGTTACAAGTAAGCAGGACAAACCGTGTGAATGATAATGACAAACTGACACATACATTACATGTAAATAAAAGAACATTGCGCGTTCCTTAGGAACCTCTTCAGTCTGCAAAGCTGAGGGAGAGAAGAGAACTGTGAGCCCCATCCCACTGTTCAGGAAGTTCTGCATTCCAGCATCTTCCGGAAACTTTTCTGAAAGCTGTCATCCAGGAACGCGTACAAGAAAGGATTCAGGCATGAGTTGGCGTAGCTTAGGCTGGTGATGAAGTAGGATATACCGATGACCATGGAGGTCTGGGGCAAGTCACTGGTCAAAGCTACGATGGTGGCCAAGTGGAAGGGGGTCCAACAGAAGAGACACACAGCCAGCACTATGAAGACCATAATGGTGACTTTCTTCTTGGCTTTGTCCAGGGCTTTAGCATTTGAGTTCAAGTGCATGTTCCTTAGCTTGCAGAGCATCATGGTATAGAGGATGCAGATGGTGGATACTGGAATGGCAAAGCCAAGGATGAGGGTATAGATTCTGCTGGCTTTGAACCAAAGTCTTTCAGGCTTGGGGAAATTGAGACCACAACTCTTGATCTCGAGATCATCTGTGTAGACATTGGCAAAGATGGTGAAAGGGAGAACTATGATGGTGACTAGGATCCAGATGCACAAACTGACAATCCTGGCTGTTCGGTACGTACGATGTGGCATCCTCTTGGACCTGACTGTAGCCAGTACTACCAGATACCTGTCTATGCTCATCACTGTTAGGAAATAAATGCTGGAGAAGATATTGTAGTGGTCTATGGACAAGATGACCTTGCAGAGGACTTCTCCAAAGGGCCAGTAGTGGAGGAGGTGTTCAGCAATATTAATGGGCAAGACAAGTGTGAACAAGTCATCAGCTATAGCAAGGTTCAAGATGAACATGTTGGTCACAGTCTTCATCTTGGGGGCCTTGAGGATCACATAGATGACAGCAGTGTTGCCTGTGAGCCCAACAGCGCAGATTGCAGAGTAAATCACGGGGAGGACAATGTAGAAATCACCTGCCTGCTCTTGGAAGGTTAAGTTGAACCTCATGCTGTTGTCTAGGTAGCAGCTGATGTTTGTATTGCTGCAGGTGCTGTTCAGATCATCCCAAAGAGAGCTGTTTCCCATGCCTGTTGGTCACAAACCACCCTCAGATGTCAGAAAGCCTTGCTAACCTGGAAGGGAGAGCCTTTTTTTTTTTCCTGTGAGAAGCAGTTGCTACCTCATTTAGATGTGGGTTATTTCCACAGAGTGGGTTGTGAGGCAGCATGGACCATGTAACTTACCTCTCCTGTCCCCCACCACTGGAGAAGTTAGAATCTAAAGTAATCGTGGGGGGAAAGAGACGCATGAGGCTCCATGAACAAAGTGAACGAGATTTATAACTCCCTGTATAAATCAAGGAATTCTTCTGAGAGCACCCTGCTTCTGAGTGCTTTGGCTTTTCTCTGCTGCAGAAGTCAAGTGGCTCCAGTTTGACTGTGTGCCGTGAGTCCTCAGGGCTGGCAGGGGCAGGGAGGGGTGGGGGGGCGCTTTGTGT
>NW_010407543.1:90214-107266 GCF_000710305.1 Buceros rhinoceros silvestris | reverse complement strand
CAGAAGTCAAGTGGCGCCAGTTTGACTGTGTGCCGTGAGTCCTCAGGGCTGGCAGGAGCAGGAAGGGCTGAGGGGCAGCTTTGTGTCTGGTCGACTCTTCAGAGCCCGTGGAGGATGCGAGGAACGGCTGCGGTTTCACTTGCACAGCGCTTGATTTCCCATGCTGGAGCAGAAGCGTCGCAGGGTTTAATTAGTGCCTTTCTTTGTGTCAGAGTTCAGACTCCTCATTGACTCGGAGGTATCATGGACAATGAAGAGGTTTGACACGGTGACTCCCTGCCGCCAGGGTTCCCTAGCGAAAGAGAGAGGGGGGGAAAAAATAAAGTTCAAAGAGTATTTCTGAAACTAAGGGTTGAAGGGGCTTAACCCCCAATTAAAGTAACTCTTCAAGCAAGGGTCAGTTATGATCTTATTCAACGCGAAGAGCAGCCCCACAGTAAACCGTGGCAGCACCCAAAGCTTGCCACAGAAGTACAGACAAACCTATAAATCTCAAAAGTTCTGAGTTACTCAGGGATGTGGCAGTGGGGAGAAGTACCCTGAAAACAAACCCACTCCAGAGTCAAAGCAAGAATTCCCATCTGTTTCCATCCGGAGCTGTTGCCACATCCGTCCTATCGCCTGACCCCTGTACTTCCGAGAATTCCTCTGTCTGGAAGTGAACAAACAACGACCCCCCACGAAGATCAAAGATTTGGCAGCTGGTCCCCAGGCTCTGCGAAGTGCTTCGCTTCACGTGCGTGTTCATTGTCGCACGGCGATAATGCGAGCCGGGCTGCGAGTGTTGGGGATGGAGAGTTGAGGTGCCCCTTACCTGGCGAGCGGCTCCGGCTGCCTCCTCCGGCACCTGCTGCTCCTCGGCACTGCTGAGCCTCTCCGCTCTGATCTGAGTTGGAGGAGGGTCTCTGGGATGCTGACGTTCTCTGGCTTTGCAATCATATTAACATGGTGGCTCTCTGTGCGCGCTGCGTGTCTGAGCAATTAGCACTTATCGCACCAGGGAAGGGGGGAGAAAGTTTTCTCTCTGCACGGCTTTTAAAACAGTAAATAAGGTAGATGCTGGCGAGCAGCTCGTGCTGCAGGGCTGCTCTCTTCAGGAGTGGGGGAGATGTTGAGGGTCTCAGGCAGCACCCAGGGCTGGGAAGCTGATGTGTGACAGTGTGGGAAGGGGCAGGGTGTGTGTGTGTTAAATTGCTACAAGAGGCTTTAACAAAGGGAGATGCACAAATGTGGGAGGGGGGGAGGGAGTGGGAGGAGAATATACAACATGACAGGGCTCAAAATAAACAGCTGCACCTTGGCATTTCTCTGCTGGTTCCAGCTGCTCTGGGGGAGCTCAGCTGGTTCTCCCCAGCTGACGCTCTGTCTGGCTTTGGAAATGCAGCGAAAACCTTCAGACATGCATCACAAGGTGCAGGAGTCCTGTGAAACTTGACGGAAACTCACCCAGGTCATAGAGCAAAGCCAACAAACAGTGTAAGGTCATGTCACCTTCGTGTCCCTATAAAAAGAGGAAAAGGGAGACAAAGGGTCTTTTGATTCTTCTGTGATCTTTCAAACGTATCCCCCAGCTGCCTGACCTCTGTTTCCCCACCAGCCTGGCAGGGCCATTGCACCAAGCGGGGCAGCTCCACGATGATCTTCAAGGTCGTTTTCCAGCCTCAATGGTTGTGTGTAGCGAAGAGCTGTGTTTGACTTGACTCTTCTTCTGTAGCTGTTAACCCTTTTCTGTGTGCCAGTGGGAAGAACACGCTTCTCTGCACTCAGGTGACTCCTCAAGGCCATGGGTTAAACTAGACTTTTCAGCAGATGGTACATTTTTTTATGCCCAGTGTGCAGCTCTTCCAATTATTCTGTATTTCAACCAAAATCTGAGCAGTTATTAGGCCTAAACAAAATTAAACAGACATTAAGGATTGCTGGAGAAGATCCATAGGAATGGTATGGAGGATATTTCTGCAGACAAGGCCCCCGGAGCATTGTCCTGCCTGCTTTGGGAAAGCTGGCCCAGTTTGTAACTACCTGTGAGGGAAGCAAGGTTTCCATACTTCTGCAGGGGGAAGGCAGTTTTCCAGGAACTGCTGTTGATTTTGCCAAAGAGATGAAAACATTGGAAGATGGAGAATTTCAGGAGAGTACGATGCTCAGTTTACTGGTCTGTAACTATTCCCCAGGACAAAGGGTAAAGCTTTTAGCATTGAAAATCCTTTCCTCATGGCTTCATATTTTCCAGCATAAAGCACATCTCTCGGGTCTCTGGGAGAGCGCAAAAGCTGTCCTTCCCCTCCCCAAACTGTGTTATCTTGGAGCTGGCTGTCTCGCTCTCTGGCCAGTGGCTCTGTGCCCAGATTCTGGGACACGTTCCGAAGGGGAGGGGAGTTTGAGGGCTGTGGGGGCTGCAGGGCTCGCACATCCCTCCCCAGCTCCCTGTGGTCCCCCCCGCCATCACCCGGAGTGAGCACACTCCCCAGCGTGCCTCGCTTAGGATGCGGTTGATTAAAACAACTGTGTCAGCGATGAGATGGAGAGAAGAATTTAATCTCGTTGACTGGTGCGAGCAGAGGGGCTTTTGCTTCTGTTACACCCCCCAGACAAATCCGTGGTGCTGTGCTCCTCGCCTAGTTCCCCTAACAGATTTGCGTTAAAACTCACCTGCTTTGAGGAGAACAATTGCAAGCGGATCTAAATTCATGCATGAAATTGCTTTGCAGCAGGAGTGCTTCCATCAACAAAGAAAATCTTCCCCTTGTACCGGCTCTGGATCCGACCAGAGCCGGTGGCTGAGCCCAGGAAGCACATTGTATGTGGTGTTGTGATGCAAAACAAGGAGGGAAGGCTGGGAGGATGTTTTATTCATCTTGTTTCCTCTGGCTGGGCGTCCCTTCCACTTGATTATAAATGGTACAAAGCTCTGAAAATCGAGCACTACTTGAAGTTGCTGTTGTGAAGGGCACAAGCTGTATCTTCTCTGAGCCTCTTGGACCTATTCTTGTGTGGGTGGCTCATCACCAGCATGGCGTGACAGGGACAAAGTTTCTAACCTGGCAATTTCATGCCCTGGAGCTGGACTTTGCTTCTTGAAACCCACATTCACGCTATGCAGCTCGAGTCAGCTGTGCAGGCAGACAGAAAGGGCAGTAAATTCGGGAAATCCCTTGTAAGGCTGAATCGATGGTGCTTTATTGCCTTCATAAAGCTGAGTCTGGACTGGGGCCATCCATCGCTTTGGAGCTGTGGAGATCTGTGCTGCTGGAGGGGTATCAGGGGGGCCTGGCCTGGGCAGCGCTGAGCCGCAGCAGCTCGCACTGTGCTGGGGACAGGCAGGGCAGAAGCTTTCTTTGCCTGGGTCCCTTTTGGAGAGTGCTGCAAAATGTCTGCTTGAATTATGGGTTTATTTCCCCACCAACAGTGTGCGTGATGCTGTCCAAATGCTCGGAGATGCTTCAGCCCTCCAGCGAGGGCATGTTGTCTAAAGGATTGTTGCCCAAGGGAGAAAGCTGCCTCCTCTGAGGCTTCAGTCCTTTCGATGAGGACCTCTCCAGGTCAGCAGGAGTGAAGCCTACCCCATCTCCCTTGTTAATCCACTGGGGCAATTAAAGAGGGTGAGTTACTCTGGACCAGCCCTGGAGACAGACCCTTTTTCCTTCTTCCTTTTCAAAGTCACAGTAATCTTGGCTGGTTTTAATTCTGAAACTTTGTTGAATTAACGCTGCTGCTTATTCTGTGTAGGAGCAGCAGGGGAGATGAAACCAGGCTTGTTGGAGGGGTGGCTTTGCCGGGGAAGGGAATGAGAGTGTTCTTCCTGCAAGAGCTCGCAGGCATAGGAGACATGTTCTGTCACTTAAAATTCAGTGAATTAACTGTGGGGGAAAAAAAAACTGATGAAGCTCTGCTCTTCTGGGGTGTGGTTATGTTGGAAATTCATAATGCACTTGTACTACTGCTGCCTCAAGCCCCAGAGCAGCTGCTGACCAGGCTGCAGCTTTCCAGGGCTTTTTCACCCCGTCTAAAAAGTATGTTCTTGTCTTTGGAGTAGAATTTGAGGAGAGCTGCTAAATAAAGCAAAATGAAGGTGACTGCGTAGTCATCCAGGGTGCTTCTCAGGATGCACCTTGCTTTGGGAACTCTCACTTTGGGGACAAGGTATGATCATCTCCCCGTGGTCACAGTGCTGGTGCTCCTTGTCCTCTTCTGGGGTAGGCTTTGAGCATCACGTCCTGCCTGTGTGACAGGCAGCCTGGGAGGATTCACAGACAACCTGCGGAGACAGGGAGGGCTTGACAGAAACACTGGGGCTCAGAGAAGGGTGTAACCACATGAGCAGGTCAGATCTGGATTGCGATTGATGTTCTGAGACTCCACATTTCCTGGACACCTAAAGGGATCTCTTTTCCCTCTGCTTTCCTTCCAGCTTTGGAGGAAGGGGTTGTGCAGTGCTGGGCTCAGCAGCCCTCTTGGTAGCTAAGCTGGGGAGCATCAGATCTCTGCTTCATAGGCTTTGGGCGTGAACTTGGAGCCCCTGCAGCCACCAGAGAAGCCCTGTGACTGGGTCCCATTTGCTAAGACTGCTTTGCTTGACACCCCTGCCCTTTGAGGGATTAGCAGGGGAGATAATCCTGGTTGGTTGGGCTGTGGCTGCTGTCAAGGAGTCAAGTTCACCTCAAGGACACAGATACACAATGAATGTTCTCTGCTCACCAAAACAAAATGTTCTTGGCTGACTATCCTGCAGTCACTGGTTATTAGGGTGATTTATTGGCGTGAGGTGTTCAGGCTTTTCAAAAGGTGGTACAATGCTGCAGGGTGGTCTCTGGAAACGATTATGTCAAATGGTTTGTAAGCGGTGGCTTTTGGCAAGTAAAGTCATGTGCCTGGTCAGGTCTGTTATTGCAGGATAACATCCACTACACTGTAACCTCTGCCTTGGGGCTGCATCTCCTCCAAGCTGCTCAGGTCCCAGCCTCAGGTTGTTTAGATGTTGCCCACTACATCCCCCAGGAACTGCCTGCTCCTCCTCGGTGCGGTGCTGGCTCAGCACAGGAGCAGCTGCTGGGTGTTGGGGTAAGCTGGAAAGGAGAAACCTGAGCTTGTTCATCACCCCTGTGCTGGATGCTTCCCCCTTTGCCACAAGCTGTGACATCCTCCTGCTTTCTAACCCTTCCCAGCCAAGGTGAGCTAGGTTGGCTTAGGCAGATGATGGTGCTTGCCTTGGGACACTGCTAGGAACCATCAGGGATGTAGGTGTTGATTTTTCTTGGGGACGAGGATAGAGCAGACGTCTCCATCAGTGAACTGGTGAATTGTTGGGGAAAAAAGTGCGTTTGAATGGTAGGAACAATTGCAATGGATCCAGCACCCAACTGCCACAGGCTGCAGGGAGGGCAAAGTGGTACTGGAAGTGCTTTAAAGAAAATCGGAGTAATGAGTCTTGTTTCGTCAGACAAGGGATGTATCAACTGCCCCTTCCCTGTCTCTGCAGGGGAGCAATTCGGACAAATGCCACGTGAGAATTTCCTCAGACCAGAGGCAGTGTGGAACAGAAGCTGTAGCACTGGGAGGTGCTGGGTGGGTGGCTGGAACCAGGAAGGAGGCTATGAAGTTCCTACAATGTGTCAGCCTTCATTGCCAGCAGCTTTCGGAGACCCTGGCTCTTCTGCAGGACTTCCACAGCCCTGGCCTGGGCACGTTCCTGGAGGTGTGATCTAGCCACAGAGTGAGTTACGGCATTGCAAGAGGCTGCCTGGCTCTTGCAGGAGCAACTCTCCTCTTGCAATGAGCCCGTGTTGTCAGAGTGCCCCTGCCAGGCAGTGTGTTAGTGAATAGAGCTCTGGCAATGTTCCTGTGGCCGTATGAGCGAGGACACGGTGCCAGTCTTGCTGCAATTGATACGTATTCAGGAGAACTGAAAGAGCGCGGGCAGAACGCTGTGCAGCTTCTTTAAGCACCTTCATGTCCCCTCTCCCTGCCCTGTGGTCTGCCTTCAAGCAGCCTTGTTCCAGAGAGAAATTACAGGATGCTTTTATTCTCCAGCACTTTTTCCTGCTTTTCCCCAGGGCTGGAAGTGAGTCTGTGCTTGGTTTGTTTTCTGCCCTGAGCCAGTCCAGCCTGGAGCAGAGCCCTTTGGGAGAGGAAGGTTTCTAGAAGGGGCCTGTCACCCTTTTCAGTGTTGCTCATTGTCTTTGTGGGGCTCAGGGCAGCTGCTGGAGGTGCCAACCGGGTCCTCTTGTGTCAGTGCTGTGGGCAAAGGCTGTCCGACAGCATGTCCTGCGATGGGGAGACTGCTGCCTCATCCTCCTTAACTCTACCTAGAATCAAGGCAAATTAATCTGCTGGGTCAATCTATGGATCGATTTGTCTTCTGGGTTTGGAGCTTTTGCTTTTCCCTCACTCAGGTTTCTTCCACCAGTCCATGTGAGTCACAGCTTATGTGTAATCTGACGTGGGACCTGTGCCTGTGAGGGAAAAGCATCATATGTGGCAGTACCTCATGCTGCAGTGCTCTGGGGAACAATTCATTGCTTACTTTGCAGCTATCTTGGACTGCTGTGAACTCTTGAAACTATCAATGACCACTGAAACACTAGCAGGGTTCTGTTTTCCTGCTGGCTGCCTTTAGCAGTTGTCCATGGCATATCTAAAGAGTGTTGGACTGTTTTTAATGACATCTGAACCCTTGCTTCTGGAAAGTCACCCTTTCTGCCGCTGCTTGACCTGCCTTGAAAGGCTTTGCAAACAATGGTGTTGTGACAGGGCTCTAACACATCCTCAGACAACCAGGAGCCTTCAGGGATGCTCGCTGGGGAGCAGGCACTGTGCAAGATATTCCAATATCTCTAAGCAACAGCGAAATGTGTCGCCTCCTCTGCTGAAGTAGCAGAGCTCCTCTGGCCTAAAAGCCTCATCATCGGAGGCTTATGGAGCACAAATTGCTGCTGAATGAATTTGCTGCTTTATTCGCTCCAGTTTCTCCTCCCTGCTTGTGTTATGACAGAAATGATTCATCTTCACCTTGATATCATGTTTTAGAAAAGCGTTTTAAAGTTTTGTACAATGTTCATTGTTTAAAAAAAAAAAAACCACCAACAAACCAACACATGAAACCTGTCTTCTGGCACAATGTTTTCCACTGCAGTTATAGAGCTGGCACCTTTCTCCATGTGCTCTTCAGGCCAACAGACATAGTGGGCTACAAGGTCTATGACACCGTTGATTATTAAAAGGGAAAAGCAGGAGACCTGGTTTGAGCCTAGCAAGACTCCTCTTTAGGCTGCAAACACTTGTTACAGCTCATTTCTGCAATTAATTACCAGCCTGACCTACTTGAATAGCTCATCGTAATGAAAATTCTGGTTTAAGAGCATGGTTCTTGATGGATGTGTCAGTGCGATGGAGAAAATGATAGCTGGGGTGAACTTGGTGGGAAATGATGTGCTATGGAGCACCAAGGAAAAATAAAAGGAACCTCACTGCAAAGTGAGGTTTATGGCCAGTGCTGTCTGTTCCTCTGCGCCCTGTGGTCACGGATATAGCAGGGACATTTGGCTCTGAGCAAGGGTGGGAGGGAGTAGATTCAGTACGTGCTCCAGAAATAACCAGCAGAGCAGCAACGGTCACTGAGACCTGGCTCTTCTATCTTTGAAATCTAATTTGGACCCCAAAGCAAAGCCCCAAGATTTACTTCCCCAGCTGCCAAGTTACCGATGGGGGGTTTCATGGTGTGCAGGGGGAAATGAGGTCCTCATCAGAAATCCATCTGATGCAAGTTTAATGACAGCCATGCCATAGAGAAGATTTCAGATGCTTGTGAAGGAGAGGCAGGAAAAGAAAAGAAATAAAAAAACAGCTCTGCATTTTCCACCGGGAATTATAAGCGCAGAACTCCCTGGGCCATGCAGGGCCTCCTGCCTGGTGGGTAATGTCAGACAAGAGCTGCCTGACCAGGAGAAAGGTGTTTTGTGTTGGAGGGCTGAGTAAATAAACCTGTTCCCTTGTAACGCCAGTGATGCTCAGTAATCCCAGTGCCACTTTATCAATCAGGAGCGCACTCGGGCTCCATGAGACCTCCCCTGCTTCTCAATTCCACTTGAAGGTGGAAGAAAATGATTCCCTTCTAAATGGCCCTTTGGTGCTGACTTCAACAAACTCTCACTGAGGCTCCTTGCTGGGAAGCTGATTTTTTTTTTTTTCTCTTTGTGATAAGAATTGCTTTCTTCTCATAACTGTGAAGAGATGCATTTCCCTGCCTCAGAAGTCAGGAGGTATGGGAGCACATGCTGTACAGAAACGCTCCCCAGCTGCATCAATAAGGGTTTTGTGTTGCTTAGTGAGTCCCAGATAACCATGGAGTAGTTGTGTGGCTCTGCAGGCACTTGACAATCAATTACACATCTGCAGTATATCTGAATTCACAGGGAGGGTGTGATGAACTCCTTGCTCCACTCTCAGGTGCTGCTTGTGGGTTTACGGGGCTCAGCAGATGGGTTGTGTGGCAGTAGAGGTGCTTTTTATTTTTGAGCCTTTGAATCTCCCCACTTCTGGCCAGGATTGAAGGTGAGAAGAGCTTTTGGGCTGTTGTAGCACCTTGCCTGTTCTCTCCTGCAGCACTCCTGCTTGGCTTGCTTCTTATCGTGCGTGGGGCAGCCCAGAGCCTTCTATGGCCCTACAAGGGACAGGAGATGTTCTGGGTTAGAAAGACAAACATCCATGAGAGGCAGGACCATGATGCTGCTACCTGTGACTGGCATTGCCACTGCTCTTGGTTTTTCCCTTCCTTGCTGCCCTGGGGCAACTGAATAATGGAGATTTTGTAGTTTCATTGACTGTATTGAAATTGGTAGAAGAGTTTATGGGCTTCATGAAAACAAGCTCAATTTTGCCTGTTATATAAGAGAAAAATAATACCGGGCAGAGAATGGTGAGAAAAAAGCAGAAGATCAGCGGATCTTTTTCATGTGGCTGCAGGGAGGGAGAACACAATTGCAGTGTGCGAGACGCATCGTTAAGGTAAAAGCAACAGAAGTGACCCAAATTGTGGGTGAGCATCAATTGAGCTGGCATGGCTGTCAGTAATGGAGCACCTCCGATCGCTGCTGGCGGGGGTGTCTGCTGCCGTGCCTGCTCCTGCGCCCACGCTTGTCTTGCGGCTGATTGCGCCTGTCCTTTCCATTTTGATTGTCCAGCCGGTTCTTAGAAAACAGCTTGGCTTTATTAACTCTTGAGCGTTTGAGTGAGTCCAGGAGATGGGAGGATGGATGGTCCAATAAGTGGGTTTGGATTGTCTTGGCTGGGAGGTGTTTCGCTGGTTCCCTGCGCCTCTGCCTGTGATGGGGCTATTTGTTCCGCTCTGAAGCAAACCCAGGGAGACAGAATAGCTAAAAATAGGCTGGAAATTACCCGTTCTGGGGAAACACCATCACTGTGCATGTTCTTCTGGGTCCTCTTGTGAGCAAAGATGGAGTCTGGATGGGGGTCTGCTTTGGTGGGGGCCACTTTTGCTTGCATGATGCTCTCCGTGCATCTACAGGGAGTTGTCACCCCACAGAAACGTGTTCCTGCAGGGACCTCCTGGAAGGGGGAGGTCTGACAGCGCAGCCGTGTGGCTTGGAAAAATCATTGAGACAATTTTCCCCTTTGCTTTCCCATTCCTGCCAGGAAAGCCAGGACGACTGCCTGCTGACGAGTAGGAAATCAACTGCTGAGGGCTTTCTGCTGGGAGATTTGTGCTTTATGAAATTCATGCTGGGGGCAGAGGCAGGCTGGGGACCTGGAAAGGAGAGCTCCATCTTCCTCCCCTCTGCTGCTTTAATTGTTTGTAATGACTTAATAAGCAGCACTGAACAGGGAAGCTGATCCTTCCCCGCAGCAAACACGGGCATGGGGCATTTTATTAGCCTTTCTAGGGCCTCTGTTTGAAATGTCTTTGCTGTATTTTCTTCTTTATGAGTTTGATCCAAAGCCTGGGGAGATCAGGAGGAAAACTGCCACCTTTGTGGTGTCAAGGCCCTGAGTGCTGAGCCAGCACCAAGTCCATGCAACGATCTGGGAAGACAATATGGAGAAATGGCATCATTTGAGCACTGAAATGCTCTTGGCCTTGGCACCCTCTGCGTGCAAATGCACAGCACGGGGAGGAAGATGAGATTAGGTACAAAAAGCAGCTTTGCAAAATAGCAAATGGAAATGGCTTGTAATTTAGGCTGGAAATGAGGAGAAACTTCATGCCCAGCAGAAGGGTGGTGACGTGGACCAGCTGCCCAGTGACAACAGGCAGATAGAGAAGGGAATTCCTAAACTGAAGACTTCTAAGGTGGAGCTTTTTGGCTGTAGAGGCAGATCTCAGGAGTCCCGTGGCCAATGAAGGCAGCATCCCTGCCCCGTGGCCAGCAGGTCTGGTCCCAGAGGGATGATTTGGTTTGTATCCAGCAGCTCAGCAGAGCCTGGGGATGTACCTCATCCTCTCTGACCCCTTGGGTTTGAAAGGCATTCGGTTCAAACTGATGCCTGTCTTCTCTGAGGGGGGCAGTTTTGAGTTCTCACTGGTTTTGCTTGAATGCAGTGGTGCTTCTCCAGTCTGCCCTCCCAAAACCCCCCTGACCCCTTGGGTTTGAAAGGCATTCGGTTCAAACTGATGCCTGTCTTCTCTGAGGGGGGCAGTTTTGAGTTCTCACTGGTTTTGCTTGAATGCAGTGGTGCTTCTCCAGTCTGCCCTCCCAAAACCCCCCAGCAGATCCCCTTGTCCTCCTACTCTTTCCCACAGCTCTGACCCTCAGCTTTTTGCTAAAACTTCAAGAACGGAAAATGGAATGGTTTTTGTGCAGTTCAGGGGGAAAGAAACTTCTTCCTCCCTTCATCTTTCTGCAGCAAAGCACTTTGTTCCTCTCTCTAAAGGAGCAGCAAGAAACACTTTCTTCAAAGCTTTCGGAGCCAAATTGAATTCCCTTGTTCGGAACAAAATAACAGTTATTTACGTTGAAAATAACTCCAAATTTTTGAAGAGATCTTCTGAGAAAATATTTCTCTTGGTGACTGACTACAAGTGGGTATGGGAAGAAACACTTTGCCTCCAACCACTCAAAACAGTAACTTCTTTTCCCCAAAGAGGAGATGGAATTACTTTTTCAGGATGAAAAAAGATGTAGTGGACCAAAGGAGCTGCAAGCTGATCTTCATTTGCTGTCAATGCCAAATCACGAAGCAAAAGGTTATTTCCAGCTCCACCAACAGAACGTCACCTTTGGGTTATTAGGGGTTTTGTCAGTGATGGCCCCACAAGGGAAGGGAAGGAGTTGGCAGGTGGTAATTTATGGAACTTTCTACTGTGCCAGCCTTTGATTTCCATCTTTTTAAGAACATCTGTGGTCTTTGTTTCTCCTGCTTTCTCGTTATGCCACTGAGCTCGTGGTCTTAGTGGTTGAATCTAGTGCTTGGAAATGCCATTTTATGGCCTCTGGTTATTTTCACACAGAAGAATCTTGTGTGTAAAATGAAACAAATTGAACCTTCCAGTAATTTGAAGTCAGTTTTGAAGCTTAATATTTAGGATTGCCCAGTTCTAATTGGGCATGTTTTCATTCATGCTTTATGGCCTTATTTAAGCAAAGGAACCAGCTGTGCCCAGCAGATCCCTCCCTAACACAAAGTGATGGATGACAAGGCATTGCCCATCATCCTTTTGAGGCTATAAACCTTTGCCTTCTAAGGGACTTGCAGGGCTGGGCCATCAATGGGTGCTTTTCTCTTGTGAGTGGCCGTTTATCACTCCGGGGTTACCCTGCAGCAACCACATGTAAAAAAAAAAAAGAATGATGTGAAGTAACTCATTTTTTGTTCCTTATACCAGAGGACCAACAGCCAGGCTGTCTTGGTTGTATTTGCCGTTCTCCAAAAATATTTTCTAGCCCAATAGCCATGGATGGAGGAGAGAGGAAGGAGCAGGCATGGTAAAGAAAGAGATCTGGGTGGGAATAACATTGATGGGAAGATCTCCTGCACCTTGGCTCTCCCCTGTGTGAGCTGTTGGCTGGCTGGAATTTAAGTAAATGGCTTTTCACTTCTTTTGATGCTTCTCTTTAAGTTTTCAGGCCCCTATTGTATGCATTACCTCCTGTTTGGTGAGATAAGAGATATCAGCACCTCCTGAGGACCAAACAAACCTGCCTATATGCGAAGTGTTTGACTTGCTGGAAGAGTGCACGCCATGCATGAAAATCATCTAGAAAAGAAATAATTTGGTGGCAGAGAAAGGAGACAAAAAGACTGGGGAAGCAGTCGCTGGTCTGGTTTAAATGGTGAGTGCCTGCTTGACTGCCCGGGACCCCCACAGCCTGCCAAGATGCCCCAGTGTCAGCTCTCCTTCTGCTGGGCCATCCCTGTCTGCTGGCCTGTAACCATGTTGTTGCTGGATGTGTTCAACAGCTGGATGTGAACACAGCTGGATTCTTGTTGTCCCCATACCACTCAGGACAGGCTTATTAAT
The DNA here is from genome assembly GCF_000710305.1 of Buceros rhinoceros silvestris. Classification (NCBI taxonomy): domain Eukaryota; kingdom Metazoa; phylum Chordata; class Aves; order Bucerotiformes; family Bucerotidae; genus Buceros; species Buceros rhinoceros. The sequence goes on along the minus strand of NW_010407543.1, from coordinate 94,791 downwards.
TACTCCTCTTCTTGGCATGTCCCCGTTGTCCTTGGGGGTAGGGCTGAATCTTGGGGAAACTGGAGGATTGAATTGCTCGTTTCATGGAGTGAAAAGGAATGATTTGCAATTTGCTGAACTCCTATTTGCAGGAGGAGAGGGATGCTGGCAGGTCTGGGGCTTTTCCTGCTGTGATCCCTGCCTGTTGCAAGGCCACTTTCTCCCCCAGAGCCCAGCTCTTGGGTCAGGCTGTTCAGTGACACCATCAGTTCCACTTCATGATGAAATTACAGTGCTTTGACGTCCAAGAGGCTTTGGCATGGGGACCTGGCAACGTTTACTGCCTGGGCAGCTTCAGAGCAAAGAGGTTGACTGGTTTAGCTGAAACCTTCCATTGTGGACTGAATAAAATTGCCTCATGTCTGCTCAGCGTTAAAAATCCATCAGAACCCAGTTCCAAGCCCTGCTGCAGCTGCTGAGTAATGGGATAATCCCTTCCACTGGCACCGTGAAATGGGAGAAATACTAAAAACAGGCCCCAGAACCAGGGAGAAGGATTGAGATGTGATTTGCACCCCAGACTTGTTAAAGGAGGGGGAAATGCCATGTTCCTCCTGTTCCCAGAGCTGCTAATCTCATTCTGCAGGTTGCAAACTTCCCCGGCTTCTCTCATTGTACCTTAAATTTGATTATTGCTTTGACTTCACACCTGTCTCATGCACCTGTCTCTTCCTTCCTCCTTGGCTGGAAATGTCAGCCCCGAGAAGAGAAATATTGCTGAACCTTGGACTTGCACACACCGCCCATCCCTGCTTTTAATTGCCCTGAGAATTTGAGCATGGGGGGAGCTGGTGGTGATGGTGGGGGTGGGGGGGAATAAGGAATATAAGGCAAAATTATGACTGCAGTGTCGGGGTTACCACAGTCCGCACCACTGTGGGGGTTTGGACTGAGCGAGTTAATGCTTTTCTTTGTGCTTCGATGACTCCTGTGTCTCATCTCCTCCTGAAATTCTCACGTAAATGGCAACGGGATGTGAACGTATTATCACGATGGGGAACAGAGCTGCTGAACAGCACGGCCCGTCCTGCCCTGTGTCCGGAGGTGACCGGGAGCAGATGTTCCCAGTGTGGCATGAGGATGAAATCCTGCCGGAATGGAGACTCATCACCTGAGCCTGGTGTGTTCAAAGACTTACCGCCTTCTTGGCCTTGTCTATGCACCTTTAATACATCCTTCCTTTTGGAAAGGAGTTGAAAAGTCTAAATGTTAAATGGGTAAAAATACCTGGCTGTTTGCAGCTCACTCTCTGAATTAATCCAGAGCAAGCTTGGCTCTTTCTGCAGATGAAGAGCTACTAGAAAATTTTTTTGGCACAACTTTTTCTTCTTAGTGAAAATATTGCCTGTCTCGGACTTCTGGAAGCAGGCAATGTGCTGCAACCCTGCACCAGGGTCCTGAGGGGGTCTCTCCTCTTGTCCCTCACTGCTACAGCCAAGATGCTCCCCAGGCAGCGGGGTTGTGCTGCTGAGCCGCCCCCTCCTCTGCGAGGAGAACAGGATATGTGGCTTTAAAAAAAATACTGCACATTTTGTAATCAGCTCTTTGTTCTGTTGGTATCAGATAGTGAATCCCTGGAGATGTGCCGTTCTAGTGGGTGACTGGAGCTGGCTGGGACACTTCAGGCTCCTGTTAATTACCTGTCATAAGCCGGTCCCTTGCTGGTTTTTAAAAGCTGTACGTGACCGTGCTGGGCAATGAGGCTGTCTCCTGCGGCAGGAGGGCTGGGGACGAGCCATCAAGGGCGATTCACTGCAGTGCTCCTGTCCCTAAGCTCTGTGGCCCAAGGAGCTGCCCCGGGCTGTTGCAAAGGTTTTTTTTTAAAGGAAATAAATTTATTTCAAAGTCCCCAGGAGCTGGGACAGGTGTAAGTTGCTCTGCTGGGTGACTCTGAGCTAGCTCTGCTTGAACTAACGCATGTCATGCAGAGGACCTCTGCTCAGATGGTAGTTCAACTCTGCAGAGTGCTGTAATTGGACTCATCTCCTTGCCGTGGATCTGAGTTTAGGTGCAGCATCCCATGGAGGTTCTGCCTTGGGTCTTGGCTTGTGCACTGAGCTTGGAGCTGTGGTGCTGCAGGGACCTCATTAAGGAGCTGCATCTCTGCTTGGGTGAATAATTCCTGATGGAAAAACTCCTGTGGATTTGGTCTCTTTCTATATGTTCACAAATTGCTTGATGCCAACCTGTTCCTATTCTGCTGCTCAGAAGTAGTATTTCCTGGGAGAATATTTCCTGGGGTTCCAGGCAGGAGGAGAGGTGGCAGCAGAGCAAGGCAAACCGCTGCTGCCAGGCTGGGACCCACGTCAGAGCCCAGCTTCTGAAGCAGGATGACGGGGCCGCAGTGGAGCTGTTGGTAGGACAGTTACGTCCTTGGAGCGTAACTCTGCGTAACGCAGCGGCAGCACTGGTGTTAATGCTGGCTGATCTGTCAGATCTGCCTCTGTGAGATTAGGGGCTTGTAATTGTTCTTCTCATCAAGCAGAGTTGGTTCCTCAGGTCTTGGCAGAGTTCTCTGGATCACAAACCAAGAGAAGACAACAGGGTCAGCTGGTCATTTTAAACATTTTTTTAAAGATCCCTCTTCGTCTCTCTAAAACCTAATTACTATTCACTTATTTTCCAATGGGATTTTTATTCGCTAGTTTAATGGTTTGGAAAGAAATAGGTAAAGCCATGCAAGATGCATGTCCTGCTAAATCCAGCCAAGCTTCACATTGCTGCTGTTTCCCCCAGGAACCCGCTGGCTCCTCCAGCTCTGTGCTGTAGGGTGGCTGCATTCCCTGGAGAAGCCTTAACCCAGCAGCATCGTGCTCAGGTCAGGCCCCACCTCATCCCTTGGGTGCCCCTGGCTGGGTGTTGCCTGTGCACCAGGACTTGTGCTGAAGCTGCAGGTCCCCATGGGGCCGTCTGGGATCTGGTGTGGATTGTTTGGTCACTGCTCAATGACAAGTTGTGATATGCGCCTTGGTGTCAAGAGGGTGACACTTCAATGCTGCTGCTGTTGGCTTGTCAGGCAGTGCCCACGCACCATGTCTGAAGGCGGCTCACGAGGAGATGGTGAAGGAAAGCTGGAGTGAAATGCCATGTGCTCCTTAATGCATTTTTATTAATGCTGTCAATTTAATTTATTAATATTATTTATTAATGCTCCATTATTAATGCTGTCAATAATGGCTTGGGAGTGAGATCTGCGAGGGGACTTGGGAGGGCTGGGCAGAGGGGACAGCTCTGAGAACTGCCTGGTGCATTGGTGACGAACTACTAATTATCTTCACACCAGGGTGAAGAAGCATCCGTTTGCACAGCCTAAATGTCTGGATTTGAGAGTCCACGCGGTGTGTCACAGAAGCCATGCTGAGCTCATCTTGCTCTGAAATATCTCTGCAACTTGACCAGAATTGTGTTAGAGACCTGAACCGACTAATGGAAGTCAGTCATAATCCAGGAGCAAACCTCTGCAATACGCGTTCGAGGCAGCTGAGGAGACCTACAGCTCCCGTTATGTTTATTGTTCTGCTTGGACAGTGAGTTTAGTATTAAAACTCCCTCCCTGGTGCCAGCCAGGACCCAGGCTCTGTGCAGAGTGTTTAATATCGGGGTGGTTGCTGGAGGAACGTCCTCCCCCTGTCTGCAAGTAAGTGCTAATTAAAGCTGTGCCTGGGGGTTCATCTGGTTTGGTGCCTGGGCAGGGGCTGCAGAACAGCGATTACGAGCGCTGACATTTGCTGCGGTTTAAAGTCCAAGGAGCAAATTCACGGCAATTAATTTCACACCTTTAACTAGGAGGATCAAGTCGTACTGTGCTTGTACCAGGGTCTGGTGACAGAGGTGGTGTCTGAAGGGAGATTCGGTCCATGTAGGACCTGGTGGAGCTTTTCCCTTCTGCCCCATATGGACAGTGGGAACAAAGCTGGAAAGTGGCGAAGAGTGTCAGGAACTGGAAGGAGAAACAGTAGTGTTAGATCCAGATTTGTCCCTAAATACCTAAAATTCATAAAAGCAGAGGGGCAGGTGCTGGGATGATTGCTCTGCTCTGAGCTCGTTAATGTGGTGTTTTTCTTCCTGTTTTTGTCTGTGCTGACCCAGGTTTTGCCATTTGAGAAGGAGCTCGGTGCAGTGTCCGTCCTCCTCGCCCTTTGCGTGGCACCGAGCACGCAGAGCCCGGGCTGGCTGAGGGTGCAGAGCAAAACCTGTGAATGTCCTGTCCCCAGCCAGGCCTGGGGATGTGCAGCTAAACCAGTTAAAAGGCATTTCTGGGAAGTCAGGCCTGGTTTATGTTTCCTTGGGTATGACAGTGTAAACCTCACCAGTCATTTCTTCAAAATAATTTAGAAATAAAATAACTAGGAGTTATGTGCTGGTATTAGTGGTGAATTATTGCTGCCTGTGAATGGCTGCTTCCCGCAGGATCGTGCTGGAAAGCCACACATACCAGCTGCTCAAACAACAACATGACGGGAGAAATATAAAGTGTGATAGATGGCGGCTTTGGGGACAAGCAGCAGCCGCAGCTGTGGAGGGTCCACTTTTGGGGG
>NW_010407543.1:89396-90201 GCF_000710305.1 Buceros rhinoceros silvestris | reverse complement strand
CCGGGAAAAATAAAAAGTGTGAGAGAGGGGGGCTTGGGGGAAAAGCAGCAGCCGCAGCTGTGGCGGTTCCATGTTGAGGTGATGGATGGGCCAAGGGAAGGGCTCGCCACCCTCCAGCCTGCTCTTTGCTCCTGATGAAAGGCTCTTGTGTGACCTCAGCCCCACTTGATGCACCAGCTCTCCGTGGAGCTGCTGGTATTTCCAGAGTGGGATTCAGGCACAATCCTGCTGGCTGCTGAGTGGAAGGTCCGAGCATCTTCGCCCTCAGAACCATGGAACAGCTCAGGATTCTGCTCAATCAGGGCTTCACTGGAGGTTCTCAGTCTGTCCAAGATTTTTTTTTCTCCCCTTACAGTGATACTCGTGTGCCTGTGAGTAATCAATCGCTTATGGATGATACTGTGTGCAGAAAAATATATTCCTGGATTGTCAGATAAATGTGGTCCTCATCTACCCAGGTAAGAAATGGGCAGGAGTTTGGGCTCAGCGAGGAGCAGAAAGCACATTTTCTAAACCAGGTTCCCAGCTGATGCGATTTCACTGGCAAAACAGCGATTCCAACTCATCTTCCAGGGAGGAACGTGGAGACTCATTCACAAATTCCCTGCCCTCTGGTCTCGTGTACCTCATTCTCCACATCCAATTTCAAGGGCCATTAAAACAGGCTCATGTTTGCTCTGAGACCCAGAAGTGCTGTAGTTATTCACACTGTCCCATGGGAGCTCTCCTTGGAACGTCCCGTGGGCTCACACAGCAGCCAGATGTTTCTGGGGACAAAGAGGACCCAGGTGAAAGGGGCTGCCAG
>NW_010407543.1:88213-89287 GCF_000710305.1 Buceros rhinoceros silvestris | reverse complement strand
TCCCACCAGCCACATCATTGCCACGGAGCGATGGTGGGTCCTGGGGAGTGAGAATTGTGGTTGCTTGAAGTCCCTGATGGTTGCTTTTTTTTGCCTCCTGCAGTAAACCTGCAGCCCCTACCTCAACTCAACCCCCAAAACCTGGCTCTTTGGTTTTGGAAAAGCCTATTTCAAAGCAAACCTTTCTTTTGGAGCTTGCTGTCCAGATGAACTCAGGAGAACAAGGTAAATCATCGTGAATTGCCACAGTCTCTCCTTGTAGATATTCCTCAGTGCCCACCCCTGGTTTTGAGGGACACTTGACACCCTCCTGAGCTTATGGCTCCTTCTTGGGAGGGTGAAGATCAGCACAGGCTCCTGGTCACACACCCACACCTGAGAGAGAAGGGCAATGGAACTGGAACAGTGTCAGGAGCACAATGTGCTGAAGAGCAGCTGAGGGACCTGGGGGGGTTGAGCCTGGAGCAAAGGAGGCTCCGGGGAGAACTTCTGGCTCTGACAACTCCCTGACAGAGGAGGGTGGAGTGAGGCCGGGGGCAGGGTTGGTCTCTTCTCCTCAGGAACAAGTGACAGGACGAGAGGAACTGGCCTCAAGTTGTCCCAGGGGAGGTTGAGGTTGTCCCTGAGGAGCCATTTCTGTCCCGTTTCAGTTGTGCAGGTGTGTCCCAGGCTGCCCAGGGCAGCGGTGGAGTCGCCATCCCTGGAGGGGTTTCCCAGCTGTGTGGAGGTGCTGCTGAGGGACAGGGGGCAGTGGGGACCTGGCAGTGCTGGGGGCACAGGGGTCTTGATGGGCTCAAAGGTCTTCTCTAACTGAAATGACTCTGTGATTCCGTGTTTCTTTCCTGCTTTGTAAAATCTGGTGGAGTAGATGCTACACCCCTTCTACCATCTCGGAGACAAATCTCAGTCCCGAAAGCTGCAAAGGTCAGGAGGAATTTATGCACAGCCACACACGGGGCTGCATACTTCCCTGCTGGCACTTCCGAGTCCACACAGCATCCAGCCGCTGTGAACAGCTGCCTAGCGAGAGCCCAACCTTCACGGTGTGACTCTGCACCCTCTGACATCGATCTT